>NC_142928.1:93392327-93402327 GCF_046866305.1 Octopus bimaculoides
ACAATTCATGTGCCAGCATATTACAACAGTAAACATCAGGGATATTGACACCTGGCAGATTGGTCACCAGTAGGTAGTGAGCGCCGACGTGCCTAAAAAATTCCGTGACGGTATATAAGTTTTCATGACACTCCGCCTCCAACAGCTGGGATATTTCGAATCTCTGCTTAGTTATGTGTGAACAAACAAAAGCAACGTGATGTGTGGTGTAAAACAGATAACTCAGTTGTAGCTATTAGATCAATTTTCGGTATTGCAATCATGAACAAATATAAAAAAGCAAATAAAGGTGTAGAAAAGATAGTAGATAGTGGCAAATGCAGTAAAATCTGCAACATGGTTACATGTCTATAGGAATGAGCGTCTGTTTCGTTCTACATGAAACTATTCAATTAATCAAATGGATCTTTTTTTTAAACTTCAGCTGCCTCTATAGATTTGCTATGCATATATTTTCATTTATTATTTGCATTAGTGCGAATGGACATAACAATTGCCTTTTCAGATTCATTGTTATTAGTGATATCGAAGCTGTTAATGTTCCTCGTGAACTCATGCAAATTTTCGGCAGCAGAGAAAGCATGACTGTAAAGACATATGCCTGCATAGAAATGGCCAAGGATGATAATTTGGCCTGGCTTACTGAAAAAATTGTTCAGCTACTCTCCCAGGTGATACTATGAGATATGGGAAAACGTTTTTCATTTTCTTCAGTTCCAACGATTTAAAAATCTAGTTATTTAATTTTCAACGAGATAAGGTTGATGCCATATGTACCGAGAATTCCGCTTTGGAACAGGCAATCTTCTTTTAATATCACCCCTTATGCTACGTGATACGAATTAAATGCGATGCCACTGCGTGAGTATCTATTTGAAAATGCTAATATGTACGTCTTAACATATTTTGTGATCTTCACATTAATATTAATATTTGCTCTCATTATTGCAATATGTTAATTATATTTTTCAGCATAATTTGATTTTCTTGCAGTATTACTGTAAAAATTATAACGCTTTTTATTTACATCAACATTGATGATGCGTATCAGAGCGCAATAAAGATTTGAATCAGCTTTGTGATAATACAACGTTTAGTCCAAGTCCTTTATCTTGCCGCTTGACTGTATTCATATGTTTTAGGTGACACATGTCATTTCATACATGTTGCTCACACAAGTATCCAATAATCAACGTAGAGGAACGAGAGGAACATGAAAGCAATTAAGAATCTATGAGCGGTATTTCAGAGTTGGGAATGTTCAGACATTCCTGATGAGTCAAACCATATTCATAATGCGCTATCGTGTGTATCAATGAACGCATAAATTGTAATGGCCGGAAGTTCAAGTTCTCGACTGGTACAGAGCGAAGAACACCTAGAAGACAAATAACTAATAATAGTAAATGTAGTAGTATACAACAGATATGATAATGGAGAATGGAGAGAAGACAGTTGACACAAATTACAAGCTCCATAATTTCGTTTTTATTCCAGTCCAAATTGAAGATCACAAAATTCCTGCAACATATTTTGAATATGTTGGATTTATTGCAATGTTAGAGAAACGCGAGGCGGCAATACTAGTCTACACGGAAGTGGAAGCAACCCAGGTTACTGGTGTACCAGAGGTTATTTGCATGAAGAAGGTTTATGACACCCACTATTTTTTATCGCAAATTCTGTGAGTTGACGTGAGTGGATGTAGAGAGAACAAATCCAAAATGTTATTTATATGATAAAGTAGTTTTCGAGTGAGCATTTCTCAGCACTTGTAAAGATGCGCATAGAATGCCGATTCCGATCGCCGCTTTTCACTGTTGATAGAAGCTCACGGGCCACTGCAATTAGAAAAGCATTAGCAATTGCAGCAGCAAACAGAAACAATTTCTACTAAAATTATACCAAGAACAAAAACTAATGCAGGAATTCCTAACAACAAGGAGATAAAGAATAGACGTTTGAAAGTAGTGACAGGGCATGAGTGGATCAGAAGAAAGAGCGATTTAACCTCCTCTCCTGAAATGTGCATTGGCTGTATCAAAAACAGTGATGCTGAAAATAACTTTTGTTACAAGTCAATCAGGAAGCGAAATGAAATAACAAGCAAGAGACAACCATTACAATAGTATAAAATGGTCTATAATTAAAAGAACCACAGCAATAACATTAACAAGAGCAAATAGTATGGTCCAAAACTAAAACAAATGCACAGAACGACGGCAGCAACCCAAAGACAAACAGAAATGGTGCTAAATGAAACCGAGCTACACGTTAATTCGACAATAACAGAAAAACAAACATAGCTTAAAGGAAAAATGCACATACTTATCAGTAACGATCAGTGAGGAAAACACAATTCACAAAGGAACATATTTAGTGAATTATGCCTGTGAATTTGAGATCATTCGCTCAGAAAATATCTGCGGTAAAGCAAACTCTTTGATGAGTATAAAAATCAAAAACCCTCAAAGAGTATAGTTGTGAGCACTACAGTAAGACTGTCTATAACTCTAAAGAATGTTTTCCCCGTGGTGCAGGGGCTTTAAATATATCGCAGATAAGAAGAATTGCTGCTAATCAAAGAAAGTAAAACTACACTTTTCAGTTTCTTCTCATCCTGCTTACTGCAAGATATGATTGTTAGAATACATGCAAATTAGTGTCGACTATTTAACACACTTTGCAACGTTCAGATTTGGTGAACGTCCTCCAAGCCAGAATCTCCGCGATGCACTCTTTTATTCTCCTTCTGGCTTCAACTTTGTGGTTTAACCTCTTCCGGAGGCCTTTCATCAAGTAGCAGTGTTCTTTGGACATGGGAATAATTCAGGACAGCCCGAGCTATCTATCCTAGAATATTATTCAAGACGGGCATCATGGGTAATTTCCAAATGTTCCTTGAATGACAGTACTGCAAGGACACATTGCCTGTTCGGAAGGTTGCTAGCAGAAGAAAAAATGCCTCCTTCGCTTCTCTGCTAGTGTTGTTAAGTCTTCTCAGACACGGACCGTAAACAGTCTCTTCTCTCTATTGTTTTATGCATTCTGTAGATCTACAAGCGTTTCCTAGCGGTATTAAGCCCCTGTCTCCTGTGTTTGTTGAAAACGACTCTATCATAATAATATGTACATACTGAATGTGGTTATTATTTTCCGTGATTTCCTACGAAATTTTGATCGTTCAGTTAGTGACCAGTTAAGAATTCTGAAAAATACCTCAAACCACTTTTTTATTGCAGTCTTTCAGTTGTTTTTTGTAATGTTCTCTCCTGATGCGTATGTGTGCTGTACGTTGTCTAGTTGATAAATTATAAATTGCTGCCTTGATTTTGGTATAATTTTATTTCTTCGTGTAACGTGATATTAGTATATTTATTAGCTTCTTAATTTTCATGGTTGGCTTGGAGAATTGTGTACACTTGAAGAATTATATATACTCGGTTCTACCACAGGAGCTTATAAGAGATCTGAATCGCAGAAAGAAAGCAAAGCTGAACATTTCAAAATGAACTGGGAACAGTAATGTAATATTAGATAAATAAACAAGGACAACAGATTTAGTCAAAGCTTAAGCTCATAAATATCTACGAAGCATTCTTAGATTACACTCCAAATGTCGAAAAGCTTTGTAATGGCCTCAGTGTTTAAAGAAGCTCGTAAAACGATACATTTTGGCTATTCCTGGAACGACTACCGATTAGAAATTTTTTTTTACCTATTTTTTTACAACAATGAGAACAATGCCAATGGACACAGCATTACAACCGCTCCATTATAATTCAAGTTTCCATCGTGTAGCAATGTGTTTTTTCATGATTCTTATATTACGTTACCCTCGTATATCTAAGCATAATGTGATTATATTCTTTCAAAGTATTTCCCTAGATATAAGATATTTTCATCCTAGGATTAGTGACTGGCATATTGCGGAAATTTATAATGGTGCTTGATACTCATGACATTTACGTTCTCATAAAACTAGACATACGCAGTGATAAAAGTTACATTCTCTTTGTAAGCAGAGCCACTATAATTACAAGTGTGTATTTAGGGATTCGAATTTATAATGATATCTTTGTACAGCAAATATTATACTTTTCATATAGAAGCAGTGTTCTTAACAAGCAAATTATAGTTCAGAGCTGATTCTTTTATTTTAGTGTTAAAGGAATATCAGCACGATAGGTGCACTAAGTCTGAATTCCACTCTCGTGAGGCAGAAAATGTTTGTAAGCATGACTACAATGTTATCGAAAATGAGAATATAACATGCATAATAAAGCAGGTGAAATTTAAAGAAAGTAATCCTGAAATTTGGAAGGACCTCATTTTCGGAGAACCACTTTGTTGATCATGTTTAACCCATGTCCTAGTTAAGTACTTACCTGGCACAAGTGTTAACCATTGTTATGAAGGTTGTTCTCCCAAAGTGAGGTGTTTCCATTGAACAAATCTTAAAATTCATTGACTATTATACAGTTGACTCATAAATTGTTTGGGATTCCAAAGCTAATAAGGCCCTATATGAGAGGAGATTTATTACGAGTACCAGTAGGTGTATCAATACACTGCTGTCTGTATTAGTAATGTAAGAAGTGTTCATGCTTCCCACGCTTTACCATTATCGATATTCAATGGTAGTGTCTAGGTGTTGAAGTATAATGTTATGCAGAAGACAGCTAGTTTATATGGTGTTTAATATTGGTGTGCTTGTTTATTTGTGAGTGTTGTGAATAATGCATTGAATGTTGTTATTACGGCTGCGGGAACAATTGAAAAGGATTTTGTTTTATACTCTGTTTCTGTAGGTTTCTCTATTTGTTATTCCTTTGAATTACGTTAGTTCGTTTCATGTTTCTTTTGTTTTAATCATGATTCGACGATCGTTACGTGGAAGCGTTTATTGGCTCATATTCTTTAACAGTTCTGTATGCTAACAATTCTAAGGTGATTAATCATTAGGTTATTACTTTTTCTTTTCCATTTTATGTCCTTGTAACCAATGTTTTCTTTTTCATTTACTACATTGTGTGCGTTTGTTCGTTTTAGCCTCAGTGTCTTTAATGTGTGTACTTTTCCATGTGACAAAGTACATTCAGATCATATTTTTCTGTTTTCTATATGCTATGTTTTAATTTCGAGATTTGGTAGCTATACACATTAGATGATTTATGCCAGTACTTGTATTTAGGATTTGTAATCATACAGTCCAAATAATGAACATATTGCTCTTATATTTGGCTCCTGCTACTCGCAATGTTATGGTAAAGCTGTTATTATATGTTTCTGACGCTTTTAAAATTGCCTGATTGAAAGGTGCTGACTTGGTGTCAAAATTATTATGATATCCATGAAGCAGCTCCTGATGAGTAGATGAAGGATGATGTGCTTATCTATTAGTACGTGTTTTACTGACTATGATACTTTTGCATCTGCTTCTCTCATTGTTTCGTAGCTGATCTTGAAGAGTAGATCAATAAAGGAATATAATTTTGTAGGGAGTTTATAGTTCATGGATTATATGTAACACATACACATACTTATATGGGAAAGTGTCTTCTACTATAGCCTCGGGCCGACCAAAGTTTGTTAGTGGTTTTGGTAGACGGAAACTGAAAGAAGCCTGTCTATATTTGTGTGTCTGTGTTTGTCCACCTACCATTGCTTGACATCCGATGTTGGTGTGCTTACGTCCCCGTAACTTAGCAGTTCGGCAAAACAGAGCGATATAACACATACTAGGTTTACAAAGAATAATTCGATTTGGTCGACTAAATGCGGTGCTCCAGCATGGCCGCAGTCAAATGACTCAAACAAGTAAAAGAATAAAAGAATTTGAAAAATGTATATATATATATACAGATATATATATAATCTTCTATCCTTTACTTTTTTGAGTCACTAGACTGCGGCCATGCTGGTGCACAGCACTGAATTTTTAGTCGAATGTACTGAGCTCAGTAGTTCTTCTGATTTCAGGAAGTGGTACTTATTCTATCAGTTTCTTTTGTTGAACCCCTCAGTTACGAAGACGGAAACACACCAGCACCGGTTGTCAGACGGTGGTTGGGGACAAACACAGACACAAAGTCACATAGAGAACAACAAAGGGGATACCTCTGGACACAATACTAATCGTACTATAGAACCCAACAATACCACCCGCAACTCCTTAACAAATACTAATCTCAGCACCAGCAATAGTAACGAACCGAACACTGATTGTTCACCAAATACCAATCCCCTTACAAGTTCATCCGGTGTACCCCCTACAAACCTATGCACATGCAGACCCCTCCTGTCCTTTAGATAACAGCTGTCTCACAAATAAACATAGTTTATAAGTGCACGGTATCAACCGCCAAAATGTAACTAAATTTATATCAGCTCATGTAGTACCACCTTCAAAGTTAGAATGAATAACCACTCTGGCAGCTTCAAGTCCCAGACAAAATCAAACAGTACTTCGTTATCTCAACTTATTAGTGAACTAACGCTTGATTCTACTCTTCACATTCTCAAGCGGTCCATAGTCACCCACACCAAGCCTTACAGCAGCTATAATAACAAGTGTGATCTCTGCATAGCCAAGGTCTTAGCTATTTTGCAATTCACAGATTGTCTCAATGCACACAACAGTATAATATTCACCGGCAAACATCGGTCACTATATCTATTATCAAAATACGAATGGTTACAACCCCACCCCGCTCTTTTCTCCCCCTTAACCTTCATGTATTTTCTCTCGTATCTACCCTCACTACGACTATGTATTAAACCAACAATATTTCTGCCCTTTAATTATTTATTGTCAATTACAAATCTCTCACCGTATTTTTCTTTACCATCTAAAAAAAAAAGTATTTCCTTTTATTTCAACTCCCCCTCCTTCCTACCCCTCCATCCGTAAACTGAAAAGTATATACGCCTATATACACCTCCATCACTACATACTGTGTTTTGTTTTACATATATAATACCACTCCCTTGCTAATTTCTGTGAATCAGCCAAAAAAGCTCTTTCAATATCAATAGTCAAATAACTGTGCTTAAAACCCTCACTGCTTTATGCAAATACACTTTCCTTCACCCCCACGACGAAATATATTTCCCACCCCCTCCAAATTATTTTTACTTCAAATACTAAATTCCCTTACTGAATTCTATGATTCAGCCAAAACAACTCTATTATTTACTACTAGTCAACTGACCTTGCTCATATTCCTCGTTCCTCTCACTCCCTTACGTTTTTTTCTTTTCTTCTAATACTTATTTCTCCTTATGTTTATATATTCCTCTCATACAGTGCTCTCTACACATTCTAATTGAATCTTTCTTGTGTCAACATGTACCTCCTTGCGACAATGTAGCTTTAATCTAATTAACATATCTTTGGCCTCAAGAGTATCCGGCAGTATACACCTTACTTGGATTTTACCACTTCTGAGGTTCCGCTCTCTATGAAATATATGTAACCCGGATCTGTCCAGCTCCATTACGTAACTTTTGCATTCTTATTTGCACACCCAGCAACTCTGGCCCATAATGTGGAATATAAAAATGAATTTTTTCAGCTTATCTTTCCTTGATATGAAAAAAGAATTCACAATCTTCCATCTCAACAAAACATTATTGTCCCAGAAAGTTGTTTTCTTAGATTTACTTCACATTGCTTGAAGCTAACTTTCGTCCTACACCTCGATCCCTAGATCTTACATGAGCACGCACGCACACACACACGCACGCACACACACACACACACACACACACACACACACACACACACAAACACACACAAACACATATGCAACGGGCTTCTTTCAATTTCCGTCAATTTCCTCTCGGAAGGCATTGTCGGCGCGAGGTTATATATATATATATATCTTTTATTATATATAGGGTCCGCCATAAGTAACTATATATTTTCTTTTGCTTGTAACTTTGTTGATACTTATTCAATTTTTCTATTACATATGTCATTTGAAAGCGAAAATCTTATATTTTTATTTCTTTTTCCCCTATTTCAGATATACTGTTATATCGATTATGTCCACCCGATTATCAAGAGAGCAAAAGATTGCGGTTTTGAAATGGCTATACTACAGAAGCTGCTTTTGCCGTTATTGCAACAGCAGGATGGAGAAGAGTATCTGTACTTTCAGCAGGATGGGGCACCGGCCCATTATGCTACACTTGTGCAGGTTGTGCTGGAAGCCAACTTGCCCTGTCGATGGATTGGCAGGCGAGGACCGCATGAGTGCTCGTCTCGTTCGCCGGATTTGACCCCACTCAACTTTTATCTGTGGGGCGTTCTCAAAGAGAATGTCTGTTCAACAAAGCCCCGCAACATTGCTGAACATAAGGAACAAATTCCACCTGCCATTGCTCAAGTGCCGTTGGAGCTGTGCGCCAAAGTATGCCGCTCAGTCCCTGAAAGATTAGCAAAGTGCATTGAGCTCCACGGAGAGCACACGGAGCTTTAATAAACATAACATTTTATATTGCAACAAACTTTAGTGTACCTTGTGTTACTTTCTGTATTGTAGTAGCTTATTTCTTCTAAGTTACATTTATCATGTTGAAATAAAAAAAATATAGTTACTGTTGGCGGACTCTGTATATATATATCTTTTATTATACATATATTGTCCTTTTGTTGTTTCACCTATCTGTCTGTATGTTTTGCGTTCTTGTCCCATTCTGCATTATATATATATATATATATATATATATATATATATATATATATATATATATATATATATATATATATATATATATATATATATATATATATATATATATATAAATTATATTGCATTATATATTATACATACTCATAGATAGATAGATAGATAGATAGATACCACAATATTTTGATCGAATCGCAGTAAACAACTTTTTTTTTATATTCGTTAGTGTTTCCTTGTGATTTGTTCATTCACCTTATTTAAACCTTATTTTTTTGCAAAACAATTTTCATAAAAAGATTGTTTTCATACGATTGTCCTAGATATAAAAGTAGGTAGAACACATTGCCCTTCATACTCATAAAAAAAAAACGAAATTGAAACAATTCTCAAATATAAAAAAAAAAGATGAAATAACATATAAATCAATACTGGAAACATAAATCGTGAATTATGAGACACAGAGATAACGAAATATGTTTTCAGAATAAAATATAAACCAAATATATAAAGAGAAACCAAGGAGTTATGGAGTACAAAATGGTCCCAAGATTAATCCTCAATCAACGATAAAATAGAATTCGGGAAAGAGAATGAAAAATATAAAGAATGAACAAATATAAATATAAAAAGAAAGTAGAAACAAAATATTAGTGTTGTTGACAGGATAAGACACCTCAATATAAATGTATATCACAATGAGTAAAAGACAGTGACCATTATTCAGATATACTAGTGATAAATTTAGGATGAGTTATGTTGTAGCTGATCTGAAGCAATTAGAGCAGACAATTGGACCTGTAGATGACATTATAAAGTCTAAATCATACAAAGGTCTTTTGAAATATATGTACACTGTCACAAAAATCTATTTACAACATACCCACACACTGTAACATACATATTTACAGTCTGAAGCAAATATATATATTTTTTATTTCATGATATTTATTTTTCTTTATATCAATTATTTAAAGTGTTTAACTCGTGACATTTACTTAAATATTTTGCATTGTGCTTCTTGCATTTGCTTTCAGATTTTCGTTCTTTTCATTTTCTGGTAAATGACAGACAATTGTTTAAAATAATGGTTTATCCATACCTTTTACCTTTACCATTATTTGTATGTTTCATTATACTTTATATCTAGAACATTCTATGTTTCCATATTCGATAATTTTACATTAAATTTTATATTATATTTACTCTTTCCACGATAGTTATCATAATTATCATAATATATACAGGCAATATATCTAATATATTTTTATATTCATTATACATCATGAAGCAAGATGCTTTTTTAT
>NC_142928.1:93407327-93424827 GCF_046866305.1 Octopus bimaculoides
TACTCTGCAGCCATTTATTGGTATCGCATTCTGTTGATTTGTGGTGAATATTACAATCTCTGTGGAACAGTTTTGGAAGAGATGGAAATGAACATCTGGCTGATTCTGTAACTCATACTCATTCGACAAAGAAATGCAAGTATCCCGTCAGTCTATATATCTTCTCTTGTTTTGATGCAGCGATATAAGTATTATATTTCTATTATCTGAGCATCCTCTGCGATATGACTACATGTAGAGGAACCCCATTATACAAGCATTATATTTGATATATTTTATTGCAGTAATTTTCTGAATAAGAACATTCAGAAACTATGAATGTCAAGTTCTCTATGTCTTTACACTTTTTAATATCTATGAATTTCGAGTGACCTGCACCTTTATTAAAATATTAGACCAATTCTAGGTGAGCCACTTCCATTGTTTGTTCTCAGGAACACAAATCTGGTATGATTTTGTATCTCTCAATAAAAGCTCACACTTTACTTATGTAAAAATCTCCAGCGCATTTTCTGTTAATGAAAGTAAGGTTATATATTATAGATGACTGGCATTGCGTTAAAGGTTCAATCAATCAAAATATTCATTTTTGCTAACGGAACGATCCAAATAACTGTCTCCAATGACAAAATAACTGTAATGCGCATGCATATTACAGTGACATTTGAATTATACTCACCCTTACCTTTAAATAAAGATAGATTTAGTACGATTAGTTCAAAGTGTACAAAGCTGCGCTAGATAAATTTTTCCATAATCAGAATTTATAGTGACATCATATTTGGCACGTGATAAGAGTTTGGCATGTTAGCTGCCCAGTAAAAGTTGCATGGTATCTGTTACACCATGAGTGGTTGTTATCTGAAGAACCAAAGAGTGATATAAGGGTCATATAATGAAACCTTTGGGTAAGTATAAGATAAAACTGAAAACAGAAAAGTAATTTAGTTCTCCCGTATCATTGTAATGCTTGTGTTAGTTACTGGGTTCATACGCTGGTAAATTGAAGGACAAAAACAATTCTATAGGAGAGCCAAGAGTAATACATCTACAAGAGCAATGCAATCACCAGTATCAACGTTACCTATACTCACACAGTCTGTATGAGAAGTTGTAGGCCCGCAATGAGGCAGATCATTTATTAAAGATCTCAACACTATGGTGAAACGTTTGAAATATGAATTAATTATTGGTCTCAAATTTTGGCACACGGCCAGCAAGTTCGTGGGAGCGGGTACGTTGATTAAATTGACACCAGTGTTCAACTGGTTCTTATTTACCTGGAAAGGACGAAAGGTAAAGTGTACCACGGCGGAAGTTGTTGGCACTCCATCGCTTACGACGTCGAAGGTTCCAGTTGATCCGATCAACGGAACAGCCTGCTCGTGAAATTAACGTGCAAGTGGCTGAGTATTCCACAGACACATGTAACCTTAATGTAGTTCTCGGGGATATTCAGCGTGACACAGTGTGACAAGGCTGACACTTTGAATTACAGGCACAACAGAAACAGGAAGTAAGAGTGAGAGAAAGTTGTGGTGAAAGAGTACAGCAGGGTTCGCCACCATCCCCCGCCGGAGCCTCGTGGAGCTTTAGGTGCTTTCGCTCAATAAACACTTACAACGCCCGGTCTGGGAATTGAAACCGCGATACTTTGAGCGCGAGTCCGCTGCCCTAAACACTGGGCCATTGCGCCTCCACCACGGCAGAAGTAAATACGGACGATATGCCATTAAGCATTATGCCTGATGTGCTAACTATTCAGCCAGCTCGTCGACTTAAACCTTAACTAAATATTACCTACACTAATATTTCCTGTTCAAAAGGTGGCGACTTTTCAGAATTTTTAACGCGGCGGGATAAATGCTTAGCAGCATTTCATCTGTCTTTATGGTCTGAATACAAATTCCACAAAGGACGTCTTTGTGTTTCGGGATCGGTAAAATAAGTATTAGTTAAACACTTGCTCGATGTAATTGATTTAGACCATCCCCGAAATTGCAGGTCTTTGCCATAATTTGAACTCAATCTTACCTATTCACTTTGTTTCTCTTTCTTTCACAAAGTCAGTTTCTGATTCTCTAGCAATGAATAATTGAATTTCGAGATTCCCAAATTTCATTGCATGATGTTAAAGAACTAACTATTTTGTATAAAAGCATTGCTTTTAATATTTTCTTGTATATTCTGTACCCAATCGACACTTCATAAAATTTCTTTAATTCAATTTATTTTCGCTGACAGAATCTTCGCATATGCCGTATGGTCACGTCACGAATTTAGACGGTGCTTTCAATTTCAAAACACCACTAAACAAAGCAATTAAATTCACTTCCGCATTTCGTCTCTTAGACCTGATGATGCAGGAATAAATACGCTTCTATCAAATCTAAATCTCAACTAATAGAGATACGCGCGTCGAAGCGTTTCTAAATTCCTTTATTATCTCAATCAAAACTAGATTTCCATTCACAGCAATTAAATTAAATGGAATTAATTATAAAATATAATTGAGTTACATTGACTTAATTTTAAACTACCTGTCAATTTACCTCTTTTTAGTTGCCGTACAAAATTTAAGGTGGCCGTCTTGACTATTAAGTAAGCAAATCAAATTTCTCATTGCTCTTTTCATTCGTATATGGCATATGGCTTCAGATATACTTTTCGTTGGAAGATTTATATTACAGGGCGTATAGTACAAATTATAATAGATGCTTGCGACACTTGTGAACATTTAAAACCTTCATCTGCATCTTCATTCTACACCTGGTACAGTATTTATATAGCGTTTTTGTAAATAAAAATTTGGAATTATGCCAAGTGAATGAGTTTAGTTTATATACGTACTTCATATGTACTTTATATATACTTTATATATTCTTTTATTCTTTTACTTGTTTCAGTCATTTGACTGCAGCCATACTGGAGCACCACCTTTAGTCCATCAAATCGACACCAGGACTTATTATTTGTAAGCCTAGTACTTATCCTATCGGTCAGATTTGCCGGACTGCTAGGTTACGGGGACGTAAACACATAAGCATCGGTTGTCAAGCGTTGTTGGGATACAAACAGAAGCACAAACATATATACATACATACATACATACATACATACATATATATATGGCTTTGGTCGGCCCGAGGCTAAACTAGAAGACACTTGCCCAAGATGCCACGCAATGGTACTGAACCCACAACCATGTGGTTGGTAAGGAAGCTACTTACCACCCAGCCACTCCTCCATTTACTATATATATATATATATATATATATATATATATATATATATATATATATATATATATATATATATGTGTGTGTGTGTGTGTGTGTATGTATGTGTATATATACGTGTATACATATATAAGTATAGGGGTGTCTGTGTGTGCGTGTGTGTGCGTGTGTGTGCGTGCGCGCGCTTGTCAGTGTGTGTGCTGTTGGGGATATTTTTCCGTCTCTTGACTTGTTCCATCTAACAAAAGTCTGTGCTCGAAACGTCAGAAATCTCATTTCACTGACCATCAAACTAATGCATTCCATGTGCACCTCCCCAAAATTTGTTCGATTATTCGATTGGACTACATGTACATACATATACATACATACATATATATATATATATATATATATATATATATATATATATATATATATATATATATATATATATATATATATATATATATATATACATATGAGTATATATATATATATATATATATATATATATATATATATATATATATATATATATATATATATATATACATATATATATATATATATATATATATATATATATATATATGGGATGGGCTCTCCCGTTGATTTCTGTGATAATATATTTGCTGAGGTCTGCGCAAATTGTAAAGAATTAAACGAGCTAATGTATTATATTAGTACAATTTACAGAACAGCCTCCTCTTTTTTTGTCAGTCATAATGCTTCTGTCAAATGTGACATTTAAGTCCAGCCAACGATTTGCAAAGGAGGCCACAGATGCTGCAAGTTTGAAGATGACATGTCAGTGCAGGTAATACATTTGCAGCCGATTTTTTCTTTTGCCTTGCACCACGAAGCCAGTTAATGCTGCTTGCAACAAAGTTTTTAATACCATTTTGACACAATGATCTCCATTTTGTTTGTAACAAGGTTGTTCGCTCAAAGGTGTTGTGAGCTATCTTTATCTCTAAGAGGTTACTCTTCAGCTTGTCCATATATCTGAGCCATGGTCGACTAACATTCGTGTGCTCTTTCTCTAGCTGGCCTTACATGAGAACTTTGGGTATTCCTTCATTACTCATTCTGGCCAGCGTAATCGTGATTGTATAAGGGAGCTCTCAATTCCACCATCTTACACTTGCTATACAAGTCAGCATATATATGTATGTATGTATGTATATATATATATATATATATATATATATATATATATATATATATATATATATATATATATATATATATATATGTTGTTGTACTTGGGGATGGTCATATTGCCAGTTTAGCCAATAAAAACACACGCACTGTATATTTGGTGTTAATTTGCTTCAGCTTTATATTACATTAATCTTAATCTTATTTCGGCCAGAGTTCTTTCGTCACACTTCTGTGACCTCATCAGTGGTCCTTTGTTTCCTTCCTTCTTATGTGTGTCTCACCTTGCTAAATATCAGCCATTTTGTATTTTGTATTCCTATTGTATGTGTCTACGCATGCGTGTCTTTCAATGTGTCTGTGTCTTTTGTAAGTGCATGTGTGTATGGGGAGTGTCTGTATCACCTATATACTCTGTTAATACGTGTTCGTTTGTATTTGTCTTTATTTATTTATTTGTTCATGCGTGTGTGTGCGTGTGTTTTTTTGTGTTTAATTAAATTTTGTTAACGTATGTAGTATTTAATTCCATTTGTTTATCTATGTATTGTATTATATTTTGTTCATATTATTATTGGTTTATGGGTAACATGTTGTCACATGCTGTGGTTTGTGGTTTGTTAGTGGTGTGTGTTAGTGTTCCATTCTAGTTTCCTATTCAGGCTAGGTTTCTCTTCTATTATGTGTGTAGCTTCAGTAATTTGTCTAAGTGCTGCATCACTGCTATGTGTAGATAAGATTTTAATTTCTATGTTGTTGATTGAGCCTCTATGTTCTTGCTCAGCGTGCTGGTACAGAACTGATGAGTTCTTCCCGTCCTTAAGTTCCCTCCAATGTTCGTTTGCCCGCTCCCCTATGCTCCTTGCTGTTTCGCCTACATATGTCATTGTCTTATTTCTGCATCGTCCCTCTGTACATCTTATACTATAGACCACATTTCTGGTGTTGCAGTTCGTTTGTGGGCTAAATCTACATACGATACAGTTCCTATCAGTGCAGGGGGTTCTACTGAAAGGGTATGTTCTACTGATAAGGGATTTAATAGGGTTGCCTGGCTTTTCAACAACCTTAATTCTTAGCTTAAGTTTGTCTAGGGCCCTTCTAAAGCGGTACGCCAGTTCGCCTCTAGGGGTGGTGTCGACGAACATGACGCTCTGGTACTTGTGGCTATCGTACCATGAGCTTGCCTTCCCTATTTTCTTCTTGGTCCTTTCTATGGTGTTCCATGATTTGCTCCTATAGAGTGGGCAAATCCCATTCCTATCGTTGCGTTTGATTGTTTCAAACTTCTTCATAGCTCCTTTGTATACCTTGATCCTTTCTTTATGGCTGTAACCTGAGAATTGCATGCGGTGGACGAAATGTTATATATGTCTCTTTAATTCTGTAGGGTCGCACATGCAGGAGACATTTTGCATTACTCTGACGAGGTCTGTCATCAGTATGTTGAATTTGGCATTGTCCGCAATAGCCGAGTTCCGGTGGATCAGGTATTTGGAGGCCATAGGTTTTGTATAGTGTGAATGGAGGATTCTGGTTTTATTGTTCTTAGTTTCTAGCCAGAGTTCAGTATCTAATACAGGTAATCTATGGTTAGGGTGTTCAGTAGGGTAGTCTATCGTAACTTTAATACTCTGGTGGATGGAGTTAGCTATTTGCTGGATGCTCTCCATAGTCTTAGTTTCTATTTCTATTTCAGGGGTACTCTCTTGTGGGGGTGTCTTTACCACTAAGTTGATATCATCGACATGTCGAGAGTACACATTCACGAGTATGGAGTTCTGTGTCAGGCGTTCCTTAAGCCTTCTGTCCCACCATACCATGAAGAGATTGGCCACATCACCGGCGATACTAACACCGATGGCTGCCCCCTCGTCCTGGGCGTATAATTTGTTGTTAAATTTAAAGGTGTGGCCTTTTAGGGTGACCTTTATACTAGCTCCTAGTGCACGTGCGATCATTTTCTTTACCTGGTGGATATTAGTGGGTGTCCGTATGGCTCTGGTCCATCCACTCCATCTCTCTATAGGGGTCTTCCTAGCCATAGAGGTAATTGTGGGTGGTCTACCTCTTAGACGTCTACTAGGGCAGAAATCTCTAAGGTCGTATCTATCTAGATATATATCGTCATATGTCAATCTAAGTAGGAGGCCCAGGTCTTCTGTGTTGACTTTTTGGAACTCTACCTCGCTCTCGTTGATCATCTCCACGCACTTTTCCACTGCAAAACCCACGTCGATAGATGGGTATAGTGATACCACATCCATGCTACCCACTATACACCCTGTCAGGTTGCAAGTGTTGTTGCAGTCGTTGATCCTGCTGAGGAGATCTTCCGTGCTGTCACAGACATCAGGTGACATCTGGATTATGGGGTGTATGGGACGTTGACCACTAACGTGGACATTTAATGTGCTAGAAATAGATCACATTTTGTGTCTAAAAAGACCTAAATTATTCTCAACATGAAATATAGCGTGATACCAAAAGTAAGCGGGCAAGACATTTAAAAAAACCGAAAAGGAACATTATTAAACAGGGACCGGTTTCGAATTTTAACAATCTTACCGACTGTCTATTTCTCATCAGCCTGATTTGTAATGGAACCATAATCATCAGAACCCCATAAAAAGTTGCCCACCGCCATAGGTGCGCGTGTATATGGTTCTGCTAATTACAGCTTAATGGTAACATTCCAAAGTCTTCGTTTTGGCGTGCTAATTCCAGGAATATGTCTGCAGAGAATATTTACTGCGTCGCATATATCCAGTATGAGAACTCGGTAAGGGTTAATATATTATTAAAAAAATGGCAAAAAAATCATATATTAATTAATATCGATTAATTAATATATGATTTTTTGCCATTTTTTAAATAATATATATATATATATATATATATATATATATATATATATATATATATATATATATATATATATAGCATGATATAATACCATATTTACAACGCAAGCAGTACAGTAACTAAATATTTCATTTGAACTATCGTAAAATATATAGAAGGTATTTGTTTTTGTTTGACTTTTCTGCCTATATGAAAATATAACCTCACGTTAATAATTTTCTTTTTTTTTTCTCCAATGTACAAGCGTAACACAAACTAACGTAGAAAAACTCACGCAGAAAATACAGCTCGGTAAATTGTACTAATATAAATTAGCTAGTTTTATTCTTTAGAATTTGTGCAGACCTCAACAAATATATTATCACTGAAAGTAAGTTATGATTATCTCAAATGTCAATATGAATTACTTTTTCGACATTGTCGTATGTATATGCATTACATGTATTGTCAGTTGATAATAATACATTATATTCATCTCCGCCCACCCACAAAACTGAATGTGATCGATTGAAAGTGTGTCGCAGTGTTAAAGATCAATATTATATGATGACGTCAGTCGTCGTAACCAAACCCAATATTCCAGTATGTTTATTTGTATAAGGCAGACATTCTCACTATATATGATTTGAACATCTACCTCACATTGTAGCATACAGTGATTATTACGCGAAACCTTTAAATGTGGATTTCTTTAACTGGCTATAGGTCACATACTTTGAATAAATGAATGAGAGGGGAATGTGTGACGTTCATCATTTTATCTAAAAGTACTTCATTCAAAACAGAAGGGAAACTGATCTGACTGCTATGATTTCGTTTGGTGTAAAGGCATTCGTTTTCTAGAGGGGTGGATTGGTTCAGTGTAACATTTTTACCCCCTTTAGGAGGCTTCTGGCACAGACATCGCTTGATTTACTTATATCTCGTATTAGCATTTCTATTATACGTTTCACATTGGTTTGGCCGTAGCAGAACAAAGGAAAAACTGTCACTGAAATATTCATGAGAGAATGAAGGTATTCTACACTTGCCAACTAGAGCTGAAAACAGTCCCCGCAGACTGGAAACAGCCTAGAAGCAGAGATTCCCTTTTCTCGGCTTTCGCCAATTTAAGTCCATAAAATTTGCCGTCTAAACTGCTCTAAGGGAGGGAACTCGATCATGCATCGAACGGTGTTTTAACGTTTATTTACATTTTAACTAACTGTAAAGGATTTCTATTTCCAGTTTGAAGAGGAATATGATGGGTTGTCTGTAAGGCCGAGCGCTTGATGGATGCGAAACCATTGGTCATCGTATTCTTAACTGCTTGTAAATACATTACCGCTCTATTCTTTAGAGTGTGCTTCTTTTTCGGATATCTGATCCACTGACGATATATATATATATATATATATATATATATATATATATATATATATATATATATATATATATTGAGAGAAAGACAGACACGCCTTACTTACCCCTTTCTTTCGCTAGCTATTACGTTTAAGATCCTTCTTTTTCCTTCTTCTTTCCCCCACCCTACGTTTAAGAAATACTTCCTATCTATCGTGTTTGTTATAACTGACGTCTATATGTATACACCAAGAGATTTTCGTACTCGGATATGGTTGCGTGTATATATGTATATGCGTGTATGTGTATTTGTGTGTATATTTATGTCTTACATATATATGTCTGTATATGTATGTAACTATCTGCATGCATCTGCGTATTTTGATGTATATATGTATATTATAGATGGTCTTGTATGGGTATATACTGTTGTAAAATATTTATGTAATGCATCGTGAACATTTTAATTCTAATTTTAATGTTTTCATTGGCTTATATTTCGTATATAATTATTTACAGTATGTATTTTGAATCCACTCTTCAATTTAAGGTTTACTTCGGTTGTAAAATAGGATGAATTCAAATTGAATTCACTTATTTTGTTCATTGCATGCTTAACACCATTAATTGAAAGGACCAATGAAACAAATCCTTTTTAAAGTTGTATCTTTTAATAAGTTTTGATTATATCATTATTTCTGTTCCATTTTAACAAAACTGTCCGACGAACAAGAACGTGAAACTCTGAGTAACAGCTTTTGTTATATTTCTGCTGCATTTAAATAAAGCATATTACTCTACCTCTGGTATTTGAGCACTCTTTTTTCCACCTTGTTTCACATTTATATGCTTAATTCGGTAACGAACACGACACAATGAAGTAGAGAAATTTGAAAAGAGAACGCGAAACCCGT
The DNA here is from genome assembly GCF_046866305.1 of Octopus bimaculoides. Lineage (NCBI taxonomy): Eukaryota > Metazoa > Mollusca > Cephalopoda > Octopoda > Octopodidae > Octopus > Octopus bimaculoides. The sequence continues at coordinate 93,416,830 of NC_142928.1, forward strand.
TATTTCTCAAAATACAATGTTTATATACCAAAAAGATTTTCTAACATTTTTCTAACATTTTTCTAACATTTTTCTGACATAATTTAAATATATACTTTAACCATGTAACACAAGCCTTCTGTAGTTTTGTCACTCTTATTATCTTATATATATATATATATATATATATATATATATATATATATATATATATATATATATATATATATACACACAGAGAAAGAGACAGCGAGAGAGAGAGAGAGAGAGAGAGAGAGTGAAGAGAGAGATACGAATATGTATATATACACATATATAAGGAGAGTATTTCCTTTTCAATCTTTTATATGTTCTCATTTATTAACCACTTTGAAGTATTTATATCAAAAATACATTGGGTATCGTATTTCTTTTTTATTTTTATATTTTCTTCTAAAATCAAAATGAATTATATAAGTGAGTTAAATATCAAATAAACATATGAAACAAGCCCCTTATATTATATATTTAAATTAAATGTAATATATGTTTTTTTCATGTGGGCCGTAGAAAAAGCTATTATGACATTTTTGATTGTGCTGCAGCTTTAGAAATATTTTTTCATTGCTATGATACATATTATATTTGAAAAAATGTCATTTTATTGACAGTAGATGTATGATGTAAAATGTAATATTAAAATACAAGTGAAGATCGTTTTAGAAATATTCCAGCACAATATCACCAAAAAAATGCCATGCATAATAATAGAAATTACCCAATGAAACATCATGTTCTATCATTTTTAATTCTATTTTAGAAAACATGCTAAACTTGCTATATTATTGCACATATGATAATTCTATCTTATAATAAACGAATCTACATGTTACGTAAACAGGCTTCAGAATGATTCGATTTGTAACCATTAAGTGTTGAGATACGTTAATATATGCAATGTGCAATGTATATAAATATGTTGACATTGGAAAATCAACTCACAATGTAATGAGAAACATAGCACATTCACATTCAATATCCTTCCGGATCATATATTTTAACTGATGACAACTGTTATATATCTATCCCTTAATCTCTCTCCCCCTCACCTTTCTCTATCTCTCTGTATATATATATATATATATATATATATATATATATATATATATATATATATATATATATATCCAAGAAAGTTAGGAGTTGTGAATCAAACCCACTAAGGGTTAATATCTATCCAATATACTGCAGGAAGAATACCCAATTATTATTACACTAGTGTCTTTTCATTGCATGACAATTGCATTACCAAGTGCAATAAATGAGTGAGGGTAAAAAGGTATTTTACCATTAATTTATATAGCAATAAGAAAATGGAGGGGTTTAATAGGTGGTATTCATCAAATTATAGACATTATATTATGTCAATTTACTTGTTTATTTTCTAAAAAGACAATTATAACAATATAGAAACACATATGACATATTATGTCTTATATCAGTAATTATAAAAAAATATAACATATAGTAATAGAAATTGGGATAATATCTTACAACTGTTTCAGTCCAGAGGTAGCATACCTCATTCTACCTATATCACTCCAATCGACTGAAGTAATTAGTAGATGAAATAGAGGTACATGGATGTTTCTCTAGGCCTCTTCAGAGATTTTATAAAGTACATAAGATTAAGTTATAGATATAAAAATATAAATACTTACGTATATATCCATATAAAAATAGATGTTTACGTATATATTCTAGTTTAATCATATGTTTGCATATTAGTATTTTTATTTTTGATTATTTTGCTTAACGATATCATCATATTGTCAATCCATGTACCTTATAAATAGCATGAATATATGCAAGAGTCATACCTATATGCAAATAGATATATCTATCTGATTCTATTTTCCATGATCTTTTGGAGGTTTGCTTTAATACTGTTTCAAAAGTAATTACTAAGGAGCATGTATGTGTAAACGTAAACAGAATCATGTATGTGTGCATATATGTGCGTGTGCGTGTCTGTGTGTGTGTTTGTGTGTATGAGTGTGTGTGTGATTTCAAAATGTAAGTTGTTTGTACTGTAAGTATAAATATTTTAGCTTTCTTTAAACAGACAATATTTTAATGTTCTTTAAAAATTATTTTTAAGTGAATACCATTACAAAAATTTTTTTGGCACATTCAAAATATATTTCATTGAGAAAATTACTTTAAAAATATGGTAAATATTTCGTAAAAGACCTCTTCGTAACCTCGGTGTGAAATAGTTTTTTCCATGTTTTTTTTTTCGAGTGCATCAACGTATCTCACCTCCAAAGATTTGGTTGCTATTTCTTGCACGCCCTGCTGCCACGTAACAGCTATTTGCGATAAAGGACCCTAAATACCTGTTACATGGTACAGGGCATGCAAAAAATAGCAGCCAAATATTTCATTTTCTAGGGAAAGGAGCCGTTTACGCGTGATTTCGATGTTACACATGTTGACAGAATGTGGAATAACCTGAAAAAGAAAAAAATCCACGAAGCAAACTCCGTTGCTGGGTAACTTAGAGTTTCCCGGTGACCCAAATGGGTCATAGGTAGTCTAGTATATATATATATATATATATATATATATATATATATATATATATTAATTCAAGAGTTTGACGGGGAGAAGCCCCACCGTGGATTAGACGATAAAGTTTATGTAAAGGATAGGTGAATGAAGAATCCTTATCCAAAAATGGAAAAATGCTAACAAGTAAAACATGTCCTTGTAATACTCGTAAATTGAAATAGATAGAATCCAAGACAAGCGTGAAAGAGGAAAAGAAAGAGAGAAAAAATGAGGACACAAAAGTGAAAGAGGAACAGAAAAATTTCAATATGGGTCAATAATAATTTTCTATATAAAGACTTATGTTTAAATTTATAAGATCAAAAAGAGTGTTTAGACTGGGAAGATGCCTTGCAGATAACCAAATTTGTGACTCGTCGTAAGTAGACAGAGAGGGAAGAAAAGGAGGTGATACTGAAATATACATTTCCATACAAATAAATTTCAAGTGACAAATCCATCTTCCACACATTGCCAGTCATATATTATATGGCCGCTTTTGATACAAAGCAGACCTCATTTCATCAGATACCCTATCCGAGAATTCTTGCATAACGATGTAACATTATAAATATATATATAAAATAAAACATACATACAATTTCTTAAATGTAGTATACCTATAACATGACTCAGAAGCTTCCTATAAAAATATTGAAAAACGGAAATTTAGACAAGTATGTGGAGAAATATTTAGACGATAATATATAAGAAAATTTTATCACATGGGAAAAAGTTCTACATGACAAAAGCTAAACATTAAATAAAGTTTGTTCAACAATGAACTAGGCATGAGGAATATTTTCGTTTGGTGAGTGTCATGTCTTGTGTCAACTTATCAAAAGGCACGAAGATGGTCCCATTACGGGAAAATCCGACATTGTTTCAGATAGATCCAGCTGGTTTCCTTGAATGCTTCCTAAACCAGGATGAGAGTTAACTCCATCACTTTGGGAAGATACAATCCATGCAGTGGAAACATCCTTCCACACCTTCTCCAAAGAAAATCATGGTTATTTCATCTGCATGGAAGATAACGTTTCCAGTGTTCTGAGATGCAGTCCCAATAACGGAGAGCGTGAACATCCCTCCACAAATTTGGTTAAGCGAGGAAAATTTTGGAAGAAAAAATATAAATAAATGAGGGGGATCGAACCGGTGAGTTTGTTAGATAATAAGGCATTAAGACAATATGACTCTCCTCAGACACAACATAATATGCACACACACACACACACACACACACACACACACACACACATACATACATACACACGGGGTGCGTAAAATATTTGAGGGCAGATTAATTGTTCATAAAATAAAACAGATATATAATAACAGATATTTTTATTTATCAGTTTCAATGACTGCTTCTATATGAAATCTAAATCATCTATGCTCGAATCAAGTGGTCCTGGTCCATTTTGGACATTAGTCTGATTATGGTACCTTTCAAAGAATCTTTGATGTTATGGGCGGGTTCATTGGTCTCTTTCTCTGAACAACGCTCCACATTTAATAGTCCAATAAATTGAGATCTAAGAAACTAAGAGGCCAAATGTTAGGGGTTATGTGATCATGAAAATTATCAAGGAGCCATTCCTGTATTACTAGATTGACGTGTGATAGTGCAGGGTAAGCTGTGCATCAGCCATTTTTATTTTCTGAACAAAGATTATACAAATTTAGCAAAAAATACAGCAATGACCCCAACAATGTATGTCCTCAAATACATGTATATATATATATATATATATATATATATATATATATATATATATATATATATATATATATATATATATATATATATATATATATATATATATATATATATGTATATATATATAGGTGTGTATATATATGTATATATGTGTGTGTCTGTGTGTATATATGCATGTATGTGTGTGTGTGTGTGTGTGTATCAGTATGCATGTATATGTGTGTGTTTGTGTATGTGTATTTATGTATGCATGTACGCTCTTACACATTGATTGGTATGTGTTTTCCAACCCACTATCCGGCAGCGTCCAAATCTCTAACGGTTTTTTTCAAATGAATCAAGTCATAACCTTATCCATCTATTGTTTTCATAATCGGTCACAATGTCTTACGTTTAAGATGATTCCCATGCTTTCCCTGATGAGAAGGTTACAATTTTAATATCAAAGATCCCTATGGATCACACAGGTTGTAATCCTTTGAAACATATGTAGGAATAAAGTATGCAATTATAACATGCGTTTTCTCCAATCCTTAAACTCTTAAATATACTCAAATACCCAAAATTTCAAGGAGTTCCTGCCTTAAAAACAGGAGCTAACCACAGTTATTTTGTGTTCTTTGCACAGTTATTTTGTGTTCTTTTAACCCATTTATTCTATCAGAAGAATTTTTATTCATTAAGATAGAAGAAATACACATAATTATATATATATATATATATATATATATATATATATATATATATATATATATATATATATATATATAGGCAGTGCCTGCCTTGAATAAAATAGATCGATAGCAACATTTACCTTTTATGGCAAAATATGTAGCTAATTCAATAGAATTATGAAGGTTACTCTGATTACTATGCATAAAATGCAAAATATTTTATTGTTTTGTAGATTAGGTAGGCATAATTAGGCCCTGCTCTTCAATCTCAGTATTTAAGCTACGCTTGGCAGTGCTGTAGGACACGTGCTGCGTACATTCCTAGAATACTGTTTCTTTTTTTATGTGCTATTAAGGCAGAAGTAAATCTGCCTTCAACTTAATCGAGTGCCTGTGTTACGCTTATTTATATTGTTACAAAGGTCACCAACTGGGTACTCTGAGTAATTACTGACGGCACATGTGTCATAAATTCAACTGGAAATTCAAAGCTGGAAGGAAAATCAGACCAATTATTGTATCAACGATATGGATAATTTCCTTTAAATCCCCTTTTGTCATGCTTTCTTTTTGTTGTCTTCTTTGAATTAGGAAAGAAATCTTGAAATTTCACAATACCGTAAATATATTCATTTTTTGTTGCATTCTTTATAAAATCTGTCAGTTATTATCACATTTATCAGTAATAGAATTAGTGTTCTCTCATTACTTCAACACTTCTAAAGTCCATACTTGGTCGAATTGATACATCAATTCAGAAAATCATTGACGTCATTCTCTATATATCTAACAATGTTGTTCTTTTACTTTCAAATTGGGTTGTTTTTTTTTCAAAATTTATCTAAATTAAATACTATATAAAAGCAATTATAAATTGTCTGGTGTCAGCAGAGTCTATAACAAATCACTTTTAGAATAATTTATTTCAAATATTCTATTCTATTCTAATCTACATGACGACCGCATGAAAAATCTGTTCGTTCAGAAAATATGTATTTTAAAATAATTACCTTGAATTAGGAAAACTCAATTTAATAATAGCTCTGTATTATTGGAGGCATTTATTTAATAGAGTTTCTTGTTGAACTTTTCTGAATATTTCCCTATTACCCAGCGCGCGTAAGCGAAAGCAGGGTATTGCAACCACTCGTCTTTGTTTGGTTGTGTCTTTGCAACATTACTGGAAAACGGTTGAACAGATTTTCACATTTGGCAGAAATACTCATTGAGTCAGAGGCTCGAAATGTTGAACATTAGGTTTAATTATCTTTAAAAGAAAAAAGGTTTTTTTTTTTAATCGAACTTATAAATTTCCCAATAGCCAAATGGTCATATTATTTTGCTCACATTTTTTTTTCATATGAATCGACCCTCATCTACGTGCGTATAGATAATGTTCTACCCATGCGCGTAGACACGTGTGGGTACGTACATATATAAATACATACATAGATATGCGACTATGCGTGTGTATGTGTGTGTGTTTGTTTGTGTCTTTGTGTGTGTGTGTATGTGTGTGTGTGTGTGTATGTGTGTGTGTGTGTATGTGTGTGTGTGTGTATGTGTACACTAATGGGTTCGAAGGTGTCGTTTATACACGAGTTGATTTCTTAATTTCACCGGAGAATAAATACCTATAATTGCGATAATTACAAAAAATAATTAGTTTAGTTCAATTAGAAAGCATGGCTAAGCAACGCACTGTAAGCCACACTATAATTTGCGAAAAAAATTATCTACGATGACTTTTATTTTGATTAGTTTTGTTTCTCCTATAAGAACGAAAAATATAAACAGGATCCTGTGCATTTTGAATACATGTCAGCCATGATATTTGCTTATAAAACTATTAGACTTTGCATAATTTGATAAGTGTATCCAGACAGATGGAAATAGCATTATTAGCTTAGTATCTGCACGTGTGTAGCAAAGTGGAAAATTACTGCAGCTCCAGAATATATGAATTCGTGTATTGTAGAATGTTCACGATTGAAAAAAAAGTGTATACAGGAACTCAATTAAAATGAAACTTTCCCACGGGACAGTGTCGTATAATTTGTAACAGCATAATTTTCAGATGATGAAGTATACTAAAATCTGCAAAAATGCGTGTATTCTCAAGACACATAGATACATTAGATATATATTTCCCTATTTTACAATATTTGAATGAGTCGTTATTGCTCTCCTTATATATGTGTATGCGTGTGTGAGTGTGTGCGTGCCTGCGTATGTGCCTGTGTGAGCACGTGTGCATATGTGTATGTGGGTGTTTGGGGGGGGTGTAGATATATATAATTTCGGATTTGGATTTCAGTACTGTGGCGAAATGATTGAATCTAGCACAGCTGAAAGATCGCATGTACATTCCACCATCCTTAATTTCTGATCCAATATTTTCGGCAAATACAAGCATATGGACAATTTTCTTTTTCGAATTAGAAGACACCACGGTCTCCAAATTGAGCACCTGTATTGCAGAGCTGTCCGTTAAATTAGACGGCTTTAAATTATACAGCGCAGAGGGGATAAAAAGAAAATCTTTAAACAGCCAAATCGAAGGATATCAAGTAAAGACCCTGAAGAAACTGCACAAGTTATATAGAAGGGTTACAAATGCAACGGTTAGTAATCGTTGCAATTGAAACGTGTTGGTGGACGTAAGGCGTAAGGCGTATATAAATTTAAGAACTAAAGGTAATGCTATGCAACTTCGTACTAATCCGTGTTATATATATAGTGAAAGTGTGTCGCTTCGTGGTTTTAGTGGTTAGGGCAATCGGCTCACAAGCGTAAGGTCGAGAGTTCAATTCTCGGCAACGCATTGTTCCTTGAGTAAAATACTTTATTTCACATTGCTCGAGTTCACTCAGCTGGCAAACATGAGTAGTAGCTGTATTTCAAAGGGCCAGCTCTGTCACACTCAGGGTCACGCTAGTAGCTCTGAGAAATACGTTAGGGTTACACGTGTTTGTGGAGTGCTCAGCCACTTTCACGTTAATTTCACGAGCAAGCTGTTCCGTTGATCGT
>NC_142928.1:93429827-93539827 GCF_046866305.1 Octopus bimaculoides
AGACAAACGGACAGGCAGACAGACAAGCAGGCAGACAGGCAAGCAGGCAGACAGACAGACAAGCAGGCAGGCAGACAGACAAGCAGGCAGACAGACACGCAGGAAGACAAACAAGCAGGCACACAGACAAGCAGGCAGACAGGTAGGCACACAGACAAACAGATAGGCAGACAGACAGGTAGGCAGACAGAAAGACAGACAGGCAAACAGACAGGCAGACAAGCAGGCAGACACGCAGACAGACAGACAGGCAGATAGACAGACAGACAGGTAGATACATTTCTTTTATTAGCCACACAGGGCTCAACGAAGATGGGACAAATACAATGTAGAGCTTTTCTTTTTGGGAGGGGGAAGGAAGGAAAAAAAAAAAAAAATTGGTGGTGTCGATCAAAAGGGATCGTAGGAAGGGAAAAAGGGGCAGTTCGATCAAAAGGGATCGAAAAAAAAGAAAAGGAAAGGCCGATCAATAGGGATCGTGTATCACACAGTAATGTTCTCGTGTAAAAAGAGGGGAGGACAGTTTAGGTTTAGCCGTGGAAGGAAAAGCCCACGGAAAAGACCACGGTAACCTTGGTCAATATTCTCATTGAAGAAACTATAACAGTAAGTGACTCTCTTTTGCCTTTTTGTTTTATTTTTTTTTCTTGTTTATAGGGTTATGCTCAAGATGGCTCCGTCGTTCACACGTGCCATCCTTGCTACATTCACCCATCTTTTTTTGAAGCATTCACTAGACAAGACTTCCCTTTCTACTCTCAACTTCCTCTTCAGGTGATACTTGAAGAAGTTGATGAGAGATTGCCCAGAGAGGAAAGTCTTTGTCTCTAGACCTTTCAGACGCGTCCACCATACACATTCTTTCGCCATAGCCACAAGTACGATGAAAATAGCTCTTCCTTCCCGTTTAAAGGAAGGAGGCAGATAGACAGAGAGTAAGATAGAAAAATCTTGGTAAGAGAATGATTTTCAGTGAATATACGAGAGAAAAAGCAGAAGGTCGAAATGGTGTGTGACATCAAAGCGCTTTTCTCTCTCTGTGTCCTCTCTCATTTTCCATCTCTCTCTTGTCTTTGAAATTGAGTAAAGTATTTAGTAAATGGAATAGGGGTAGTTGAAAGTTCGCCTCGCGAAACTTGATGTCAACGTTCCTTTGTCTAAATGTTAAATAAATAAATAACAATGATTTCTTGTATAAGTTTGTGACTGCGATTATATATCGATATATTTACGATATTGTGGAGGCGCAATGGCCCAGTGGTTAGGGCAGCGGACTCGCGGTCATAGGATCGCGGTTTCGATTCCCAGACCGGGCGTTGTGAGTGGTTATTGAGCGAAAACACCTAAAGCTCCACGAGGCTCCGTCAGGGGATGGTGGCGAACCCTGCTGTACTCTTCCACCACAACTTTCTCTCACTCTTTCTTTCTGTTTCTGTTGTACCTGTATTTCAAAGGGCCAGCCATGTCACACTGTGTCACGCTAAATATCCCCGAGAACTACGTTAAGGGTACACATGTGTGTGGATTGCTCAGCCACTTGCACGTTAATTTCACGAGCAGGCTGTTCCGTTGATGGAACCCTTGATGTCGTAAGCGACGGAGTGCCAACAACAATAATTTACGATATTGTACCATAGAATAAACCGAAAAGATTTCAATAAACTTCCACCCATATTACAATTTAGAACATAACTGTAAAATTTTTACATGTAGTGATAGTAGTTATAGTAAAGTTTTGCATTTTTACTATGACTCAGATCCTTTTTATGTTGTACATGATGGAAAAATATTCATACCTGAACGCCAGAATATGCACGCTTGTATGTGTAAAACAACTATAGATATTTGCATTTTTTTCATTTAGCAAGCTGAACGTTTGAAACTATATGGAGAGATAATGAAATTTGTAATAACATTGTCTGAACTAAATACAATTTGTGTTTTTTACGAATTTATTTTTGATACCTGCTTTAATGTTCCAGTTTCCAATTTGATATATCTAACTGAGTCAATGATGATGCTATCTAATATTTATCAATCAAGATCTTAATAAAGAATGTATTTGGAGTAAATATCCCTATGATAGCATACAACTTAGGCTAAAATGCAAGATGTTTTATTTTTGTTTATCATTTATCCAAGAGAAGCTTTAAAAAGAAACTGTCTAATATGCAACATATATCTTTTCTAGAAAGTTATATTTATTTACAAATATATTTAGAAGTAAGTGAGTACTTACATATATATATATATATATATATACATAGAAACGTGTAGCATGTACCACCCTACCTATCATTCCATCTCATTCTCAGTATATATACGCATGTATGTGTGCAACTATGTATGTATATGTATATGTTATGTATTTATGTATGCATATAATGTTTGTGTGCTTATTTGTGATATGTAAGTTAAGCGAGATTAAGAAGATGTAATTAAACGATCCTACAGGCGACTACAATTGTGAATGGGTTGATACTAAATGGATTGAAAATATAATTTAAAAGGATGAAATTATATAGATATACTGATTTCAATGCAGAAGAATGTTAATGTAAACGATTTAGCTTTGAATTCGGTTAATAATACATGTTTGGATTCTATTTTGTAAATTGATATCATTCCTTCTAATTCCGCTGGGAGGTAGATTTTACCATAAGGTCGTCTTCAGGTAATACGTAAATATTTATATGCTGTCCTGTTTATCTTCAGTATGATAAAAAACATATCGCGTTACCTATACACATCATATACAAAGAAGCATTGAAATGTTTTGCACAACATGTTTCAAACTAGAAACATTCATATATAAGCATCGGTGTTGTGCTCGCCTGGCAACAGATTTGTGTTTGTCTCATTTTGGATTAGATTATGCTGTATATGATTTAGTTTGTGACTGCAATATCATATCGATATATTTTTGATATTCGATGTTGTACAATAGAATTGTAATGAATAATTTGGACAACATAATATTTGAAAATTGTTTCTGTACTTGAAAATATGAATATATTTAGTGTAGGTAATTAATATTTCACTTTAGTATAATCTCTTGCTTATGTTATTTGTTTGATATCTGACGGCATCAAAGTCCTCACGGTGAGCATCTGTGTAAAGGGCACTTTGATATGTCTGAGTTATTTATTTTTCTTGGTTATTTTACCAGTCGCAACGTAGGCCATGATGAAGCACTGAATTCCAATGCATGCAAAATACTTACAAAATTCAATTGTATTACAAGTTGAACCGAAAGTAAAGTGAAACTGTTAGCACGTCCCTACTTTCGATTAACGCAACTCAAGACGACTAAAACTCGAATTTGTTCTCAATGAAATATCTCGTAATTGAATCGAGTGAAAATTAAAAATACTTATATTATCTTTCTTTTAAGTGTACGATTGAAGTTTGCTTGTTTTGCTTATTGTGTATGAAACAAATTAATGTTGACATCAGTATTTACGATAAAATACTACTTTTGTCACTATTGTTAACGTATTACATTCGTTATGCGTTACCAATCTAATTAAAAATTATGCATTGAATAAATCATTTCTGCAACAAATACTACTATTTTAATATTTTCTTGCCCTACATGTTTCGGTCTCATACGATCTTATCAGAGAAGCTGAGACTTAAGTGTACGTACCGCATGAACTTAGTATATTAGTCAATGAGATAAATGACTATTCTTCTCGCAAAATGTAGATCTTAATATTTATGATACTAATAGGAGTTTAACTATAGCTTTTAACGTGGATGACATTATTGACTAATTAACGTTAATTTAAATATGCATACTCATGCATACATAGATGTATGCATGTAGTCTATATACATATGTATGTGTGTCCGCGCGTGTGTGTACGTGTGTGTGTGCGTGTGTGTGTGTGAGAGAGAGAGAGAGAGAGAGAGTGTGTGTGTGTGTGTGTGTGTGAGATAAAGTGTCAAGCCCACAAGTAGACAACTATTCTGCATTTAGTGATCATTTTCATCGCGATTTTCGCAAGAACAATGAAATATCCATGCTGATATGGCGATCGAATGCAACCATTACACAAGCATATGCGATTGTGTTAAAGTTATTTGCCTAAACTATTATTAAAATAGCCATTATATTTATGTTCAGTAATATGCTCAAACTTTCTAACGGACAAATTTAAAATGATTATTGTAGATATATTAGTAACATATCTATATGTTATAAGAAAATTAGTCACGATGTAGACTAGTGTATTGGAAAAATCGTTTCAGCGACGAAAAATAAGTTCTGCTATTTAGTGCCAAATATGTACATTTTTTGCCGAATGATGTCGTGCTCGACATTGTTTTTCATCATTCCAAAATCGATAAAATAAGTACAAGTTGAGCATTGGTAATCAATCAAACGTCCTTTATTCCTTTCACAAATTTTAATGAGATTTCTTTTTTGTGTGTGTATAGAAATCCATTTAAAAATGATATTGAATATGTATTATCATGTATATAGCAAATATCGATAATAATACGCATTGAAATTTCTACTAGTGACAGTTATCGATTGAAAGTACTATGTTTTCATTAGCCTTTACATTCATCAGCCTTTACATTTGGTTTTCAAATTCCACCAAGTTCTACTTTGCTTATCATCGTACGCGGGACGATAAGTACCAGTCAATGTAAACTACAAACTCCACCTCCACGCGCATTTCAGACCTTGTGCCTATTGTAAGAATAATGATATTTTTAATAATAGGAAATCATTATTACTATTCTTTTTAACTCAGGTCCTGTTGAAACACCTGGTGTCTTGCATGCGTAGTCCGCTTCCTACCTGCAGGCTACGTACAATACTATCTGTCCTATTCAACTACTTAATACTTTCCTGATTATTCTGTCTGTGCCAAGGAGACAAACCGTTTGTAACGGCGCTACGGGGGGGCCCTATTCCGATTTCGTTCATATTCCTCATGATGCCTTCTGAAACTATCCCCAAGGGTTCGGTAATAATCGAAACTATCTTTACCTACTTCATTTTTCATAGCCGGGCTATTTCGTACTTAAGAATATTGTATATGCCTATTTTTTCGCCTTCCTTCTTTATTATTTCTGGGTTAGATGGGCTCACAAAATCAATTACATAGCACATGTGGTCCACCTTGTTCACCTCCACTAAGTCCGACTTGTTATGTTCCTGCACCTGATCTGTTTGAACTGGGAAATCCTACTGGACCATGCAGATTTATTATTATTATTATCATTATTATTATTATTATTATTATTATTATTATTATTATTATTATTATTATTATTATTATTATTATGTTGTTTTTCCTTCTTTCTTCAAATTTTCTTCCATTTCTCGCCGAGTGTTTTCCGTACACCTAGGGCAGAGAAACTCGTTGTATGCAATCCCAGTTTACACACGCAAATTCACACGTAAAACATGTATTAAAAAAAAAATTGTTTTATCATGAATGGATGTTGTTTTCACAGCGATAATGTTCTTCTCAGTACATGGTTCGTTCCAGTTAGCACGATTTTTTGCACTTCCTGTAGGGATGGTAAGCCTGGTATCATTTTCAAATAGGTTTCAGTACCTTATTTTTTATCATTCCTAGAGATCCTACAATAACTGGTATGGTAGTCGCCTTGAGGTACCACATTTTTTCAATTTCTATTAGCAAGTCTTTATATTTACTGATCTTGTCAAATTCTTTCGCCGCTATATTATGATCAGAGGGAATACTCATGTCAATTAATAAACACGTCTTCTTTGTCTGATCTTTTATGATGATATCCGGTTTATTAGCTTTTATAGCCTTGTCAGTATGTACGGGGAAGTCCCAGAGAATCGATACATTTTCTCCTTCAGTCACAGCTTCAGGATGGTGTTTATACCATCTGTCAGCGGTTTTGATTTTATAATGCTGACATATTGTCCAGTGTAAATACTGGCCAACTCTGTCATGTCTTGCTTTATATTCTACAGGTGCTAAGACTCTACACCCTGAGATTAGGTGGTCTATAGTTTCAATCGCATCGTTACAAAATCGGCATTTTGGGTCAGCTCCATTTTTTATCACATTGACTTGGTAGTTCCGGGTTAATAAGCTTTGGTCTTGAGCAGCTAATATGAAACCTTCCCTCTCTGCTTTTAGCCCTGAACTTCGTAACCACTGATGTGTGCGTTTCTGGTCGACATCAGCTTGTTTGCTACGAGACACATACTTGCCATGCAGAGGTTTCTGTTCCCATCTGCTAGCTAATTTTTCATGTGCTTTTGTCTTTGCAATTAATTTTAATTTTCTTTGCAGCAGCAGTTGGCGCATTTCCTTCAACCTGATCAACCTGGTGGGTATCTAAGAGTTCGGTTGCGAATCTTTTGCTCTCTTTCAGAATAGAGTGAAGTTTTTTCGGTCTTTCATGTTTTTCAACAAGGACTGCTGAGGAATTTATGGCTAACACCTTATTATATGCATTCAGCTCAGACTTCAGAACTGCTCGAACTCTTCCATAACAATCCTTCCTAACCGTCTCTCTCATGCTTGCATGTTGGATACCAGAGCCTTCATTTATTCCTAGGTATTTATAGGTTTGTTCCTGCTCAAGTTCTTTTATTACTGTTTCGACATCTAATTCTATTGAACTTGACTTTACCAGTTTCCCTTTCTTAAAAGTGGCTTTGGCACACTTTTCAAGGCCAAACTCCATCCCGATATCATCACTGAATCCTTTCACAGTATGTAATAGTCCTAGTGGTGAAAGCGAGTCATCTTGGAAAATGCCACAGTTTATGCTAATATTGTTTGAGTGCAATACTCCATTAGAATGATATAATTGCAGCTTCGTGTTCCATAGTGACATATTATACTTTAAAAAATCTGAAGTCACAGGAGAAATTTTGAAAATGTCCAGCGATTTCAGAATCCACGAATGTGGTATGCTGTCAAAGGCTCTTTTATAATCAATCCATGTAGAGCTGAGATTTCTGCGCTTGTTATGGCAGTTCTCAAGGATCATGCGATTAATTAAGAGCTGATCTTTGCATCCGTATGAGCCTCGTCTGCATCCTTTTTGTTCAGTGGGAAAGAGGTTATTCTCTTCCATAAACGTATATGTTTTCTCCACTAGAATAAATGTCAAAATCTTATAGGTAGTAGACAAACATGTTATAGGCCGGTAGTTTTTTGGATCTTTGGTTTCGTTATTTTTCGGGAGGAGGTAAGTAATACCATTTGCCATCCAATGGGGAGTTTTTTCTGGGTCTTTCATAATACTATTAAATAGTATTACTAACATTTGTGTGCGGACGAGAGTGATGAGAGCCAGAAATTTGGTACTCTAACAGTACCAGGGGATTTCCACTTATGAGCCTTCGTTATTATTATTATTATAATTTTCTTCAGGTCGAGTAGCCCATCCCGCTCAAAAGGTCTCTGAATAAGGGTTGCTTAAGGATGTTGAACGAAATACCCATATTTCCAGAGGTGAATCATCCAAACCCTAAAGAATTCTTCTCAAAACATTGCGATGCTGCTCTCCCACTACTTCATCTCTCGATCAGAGATACACACATCATCAGCCACCGAGGGACATTCTCAACTGGTTACGGTCAAACAACTGACAAGCAACACTGTGGTATTGAGCAGAATATTTGCTGTAGCCCATCTTTTATACTAAGACAAAACAATGTACATGATGGCACTTCCAATCTATCATTATCATTATTATTATTATTATTATTATTATTATTATTATTATTATTATTATTATTATTATTATCGCTGCTGTTGTTGTTGTTATCATCATCATCATCTTCATAATTATTAATATTTCACTTTATGACAGGTTTTGTTCTAGTCCCTGTAGTCTTGCATGCTATCCGTTCTTATCTAATAATTTCCTGATTATTCTTGGCGTACTAAAGTGGCAAACCTGTTGTAACAGTTCTACCGGGCAGTCTATTTTAATTTCCTTTATATTCCTCTTGATATCTCCAGATACTGTTCCCAAAGACCCAAGAATAATTGGCAATACCTTCACTTTCTTCATTTTCCATAGCCAGGCTATTTCGTACATAAGCGGGATGTATTTATCTATCTATACCTGGGCCCACGTATAGCGTCTACGCTTTGTTCATACGTACTTTTTATCATGCCTAATGTTCTAGTTATTAGTGATCTTGTTTTCAGTTTCAAGTCCCACATCTTGAATACTTCAATTTAGAGATCTTTGTACTTTGACAATTTTTATACTTTGAGACTGCAATGTCTATCACCTAGCAGGTGTTTTTATACTTTAAATCCTTCATTTTTATGTCTGAGCGATTAGCATTTATTTCTTTGTCATCTTGAAGAGGGATATTCCAGATTATTGTGACCTAGTCGTTGTCGAGTACCTTCTTTGGCAATTTTTTAATACAGATTCTTGTTCGCTTTTATGTTGTAGTGTTGGCATATTATCCAGTGGATATAATTACTTTCTCGGTCATATCTGTATATACATTCGGGTGTTGATAAGGAATGGACAGCCAGTGCTTGTTGCATTTGGTGTTATGATCAGTTTTCGTTATTTTGCTTTTATAATTGCTTGTGGACAGTTATTAGTTGGTAATCGATATTTTCAATACTGCCAAAATACGTTGTGGTAGAGAGGACTACAACACAGAAGCCAGCGTATGTGTGGAGTTTAACCATCTTTTACAGCGGCATATGAAGCTAGTATACAATTTAGCCAACTCCTATCTCAATATATAATATCGATTCCCCATGAGATTACGATCGGTTGAGTTGCAGAACCAAAGCTAAGTTTATGCGCTGTTAGGCAATACTGACCAAAGCAGTTTTTAGTGCAAAACATTTGGAGTTCTTCCATGAGTGCAAACATTTTAGAGTAGACAAAAGTGTGAACTCGTTGTTTTGATCGTGAACATGAGAAAATGCATTGAATCAACTCCTAAATGTCGTTATACAAGCATCCCGCGTTGTCTGCTGGACCTCACACCAGGCATCACAGTAGTAGGGCATCTAGGTCTCTGCCAAATTCTGCAACTCAAATTTATGTGACTTCCAGCACATTATTGTCATACACATAGATGTTTCGTGTCGCTAGTGTATATGTAGGTCTGAGATCCCTGTATTTTTCACGAATTCATGGTCAATATAGCAGAAAGATAAGATATATCACCATTTCACTATCGCTCTGTCACTTGAATGGTTGTGTTGATGTAGAATGTCTATTGCCTCACCTTATTAGCTGAGTGGTGTCATAGATTGTGCCTCCTTTATCATATTATTCTATTAACATAGAATCAATTGAATGGACAAGTAATCGTTACAATGATGATTGTCAACGTGTCAATTTCCTCTTAACCACGATATATTTTATCATTCATTTAAGAAAAAAATGCATCAGCCAAGCACTAACAGATGTTCTATGAATTGTGTTTGTTCTTTTTTTTTTTGGCAATATTAGATATGAATGCGAGGCACTCATTTAAAACAAACTGGCAACAGATATAATTAAGATTTAGTTATTCTAATGTAATTGAAATTTTGACGGCCTTCTCAATTAACAACAATCATAATTTTAGCAAATTTTTCTAATTTTCTGAGATGTAGCTATATTGATTTTTGTACGGAGTAATTCAAATTATACAGTATAAAATATTTAGCAAATATTGATAAATAACGAAAGTGAATCGAGAGATTCAGAAATTTTATAGCTATTTCAGAGAAAATTAGTGAAATTGAAAATTTGAGAGATTATTATGGGATTCATTTCTAATATAATAGCTATGTTTAGAATCGCAAATCTTAATTTGAAACGACTCAGTGTTTTCACATTTTACATTCGGAAGCTAAATTTTCTAGATTATCAATATAAGACAACAAAATTGCTGCTCTTTTTTGTTGTCATAGATATTACTCTTTATTATTATTATTATCGTTCAGTAGTTTTATTTTTATAACGTGCTTTCACTTCACTACCGAGCGCAGCTCTGTGCGCCTTGGGTATGTGCTGTGGTTTGCTGTGGTGCTCTTATGTTTACTGTATTGAAAGTGTTTTGCGTAGAATGTGTGCAGTACCCAGTAGTGCAATTTTCTGTATGTTATATATATTTGTAAGTCCTGGTATTTTTGTTATGTATTTGTCTGAATATTTTTTTATTATACCTAAGGCACCTACTATGATAGGAATTGTTTCTGTTTTCAGATTCCACATTCCAGTTATCTCTATTTCCAGGTCTTTGTATTTTGAAAGTTTTTCCATTTCTTTTAGAGAAACGTTGTCTATTATTATTATTAATATTATTATTATTATTATTATTATTATTATTATTATTATTGAGTGAGAGAGCAGTCAGTGCATGCCATAAAAGTGACACTGGTGTAAAATATACGAAGCCCATTATACCCCTCATGACTACCCGTCCATCAACTGGTTCTATATATATAAGTTCTTGCACAATCAATCTGATAATTATGAACCTTTCAACTATTACGTAATTCCGGTCTCCCAGAAATAGCTGTCACATTACAAAAAAAAAAACGATTCCACCCCAGGGTTCTGTATTTTTTAATAGTCCGGGCAAATGTTTTTGTAAAGTATATTTAAATATCTATAGACTTGTGCATAAGTTTTTATCTTCTGAATATATTCATTTTTCAATACCCAATCATATATGTACATGTGTATATGAATGTATGTTTGCGTATATATATATATATATACATATATATGTATATGTGTGTGTATGTATATGCGTGTGCGTATGTGTGTATCAAGCCTAATGGTGTTTATATGCGTCACTGTCTGTTTATCTATCCATATATATATATATATATATGTGTGTGTGTGTGTGTGTGTGTGTGTGTGTGTGTGTGTGTGTGTGTGTGTGTGTGTGTGTGTGTGTGTGTGTGTATATATATAATGATCCAGAGATATACGCACATCTGTATATACAGGTATTTATAACTTACAAATTCTGGCCTTCAATGGTACCCATATGTTGATAGAAACTCTTATTATACCGTCGGAGCCGCGATACTATTTAATATTCACATATAATCTGTCTTTTGATTTCTGCTAGTCACAAGTTAGTTTATGATCTGTTTTCTTGAGCAGAGATAAAAACCCACAACTTGTTATAATCGCAGACATTAGATATTGTCATTCAACATTATTTTATTATTGATTTCATGTTCTTTCCTAGATTTTCTTTTGATTTCGTCCGTGTTTTTCTAAATAATATTACTAACTAATTATTAGCTGACTCATATATAACACGAACCCAATCAGCAGGCACTACGTTTTTGATTTTTGTTCTTGTCTTTCATCTATTCGTCTAGTAAAATATTCGTATCTTTCTGTTCCTTGTCACAATTATTCCATAACTACTTGACTACAACATCAAGCGAATGTTAATACTATATGTTATCCCTTTACAGAGTAAACACAGAATTTTATTTCTATCATATACGCGAATAAGATCATGGTTTATATCTTCATATAACATGTCAACTATCTAATAACGATTATATGTGTATGTATATGTGTATATAGATATATGTGTGTGTGTGTGTGAATATGCATATATGAATGTGTGCTTATCATTCTATATGCGTATATAGAAAGAGAGATAGATAGAGAGAGAGAGAGAGAGAGAGAGAGAGAGAGAGAGAGAGAGAGAGATGTATGTAGGTATGTATGTATGTATAATTACTGCGTGGACAGCAACTATTGCTGACATGATAGGGACATAAGCTCTGCGGTTTAGTGGGCTGACAAATGTTGATAGAAATGTTTGTTCTTAACACCGCAGTTTCAATATTTGAGAGGAGAAAAAACTGAAAATGCTGCTACACAGCTCTAATTTATCACGTTAGAAATGTCAAAACTCTCATACGATCTATTACCGAAGGTACTTTCTCGAATGCTCCCGTTGAGAAAAGATGAATGAGTGTAGTGAGATAGGGGCAGTTTCTCAATAATAAGATATAAATCTACTACATTGAACACATTGAAAACTTCCGTTAGACAAATGAGAATTCAGTACAAATCCATTTGCTGTTTAAGGCATTTTTCATTTCTCTGCATTTACCTTGCACTGAAAACCACGTTTGCATCACTCTTTTCAAGCGGGAACCCACAGTGTGAATCGGAGAGATGTGATTTAAAAAAACGTGATAATTTTAGTCTGAATAAAAAGCAGGTAAATTATTTACTGGTAAATATTGGAATTTTTACCAGTAAAATTGTGGTATTTCATGTGACAAGCCTATCAATTAGAATAATTTCTTCTTTTCAAACACCGAGCAACATATTTTAGAATTCTTCCTTTCATTTCAAATCAAGGACCTTGTAAAATTTTGCTGAAATCGTAATAGGGCTCTATCCAGGAAGACAGGACCCACGATCCGTACAGATGAATGCAGTTATTCTACGAAAATCTGACAACAGTCGTGCATGTGCCAGCCCACAGGTAATTTACCAGGTCTAGATCGAATCCGACGTGAAATACACATAACACCGTCTATATGCGGGTGAAATGCATAGACTAGCGAGAACGATGACCCAAAGTTATATGCTTGTGTGTGTGTGTGTGTGCGCGCACGCATGTATGTGTGTGTGTGTGCGAGCGTGTGTGAGAGCGCGTGTGTTTGAGTGATTATACATAAATATATTCATAGGGGACAGCTGTGTATTCATTTATTTGAGTTAATTTTCGACAACTGTCTATATTTAACTCATTGTCAAAAGAAAAACAAACTCTCTCTTCCTTATGTAAGTTGACATGTGGCATAATGGGTCCATTTTTCCAAAATTTTGAAAATAATGTCAACTACAAAACAACATGTAAAAGTTAATATGAAATCTCAATCTCAAAATATGCATCATGATTTTGTTAAGAACTTCCGATGGATTGGGAACAATTTTTTTTGCTCATTTCGTATATACATAACTAAGATTGAATCACTATGAAAATCTATAATTTCAAAATTTGTTGGGAGATAATAAGTCAATCACAAATGGAGTGAAACACAGTGCAGTATTTGAATAAAAATCTGACAAACTGTGGGTGAATGTTGAATGTAATCCATAAAGAAATACATGAGATGCATTCGAACTTAAAGAGACGCAAAATAAAAGAAGAGAAAATGTCTACAAAAGAACAGCCAATTTGAGTTTAAATCGATTACTATAAGATCCTCTATTCAGTAAATGAACTCAAAATTAAGCTCTACACTTCCCGCAGGGGAACTCTTGGTTAACAAAAAGTTCTCTTATAATACAATTATGGGAAACATAATCATCACAGTAACCAAGCTTCGTTCTCCCCACCTTTGCACCTGCTTCAGAATCTCTTGCAGATGGAGCACTCAGCGTTCTCTTCCGTCGTTATATCAGCACATTCATGGTCACCATCACTACTATCAAAAACCCACTGTGTTACCTGTTTTCTACTATTTTGAAACATATAATCCTCCTTCCTTTCCACTCTTAGACTTGTTGCTTCTTTGGTGCACTGTTTGCTGCACAATCTTCTACCTGAACTTGATACTGTGTAAATATCAATAATTACATGGAACAATGCTTCTAAAAATACTTTCAGATACTGGCACATATTTGAAAGGTATGGAAGACTTCTTTAATTCTTCTTTTCTCCTGTTTATAGAACCTTATTTGTTATATATTAAGTTACCTATATTACCCCACGCTGCAAACTGACAAGTGAACCTTCATACCCAGCCCTTGAATTACCTTCAGCTTTAGAATTTCCAGTGATATTTCGTTTCTCTAAAATAACGTAGGTAAAGAAGTTATTCTGAACAGACTTTCAGTACAACAAATCCAAATCTGCTGTACTTCTTGCTGCACCGTGATGTTTTGTTTTACCATCAAAAATTGTTGCTCTAAGGATTGAAGTTTCTGATCCATTATGAGGAATTTGAAATATAGTTAGCTGGAATTATATAACGCTTATAAAGGCAAGAAAGATGACGTAATCCATAATGGGTGTCACTTAATACTTCGTGATTCGGAGTTTAGAGAAAATTATGAAAACTCAGGCAAATGACTCATTATATCCCACTGACTCGTTCTATCCCAATCCCTTATTTCTCTCGGCAAGTTTCGTATCAAATGGTTCATGACGCGCTGCAAAGATCAGCAGCCATTATAAGCAGTGCATCGGATTACAATACTCATAGATCTCTCGTTTTAGAATTGGGAAAATTACTGCTGAATTACAATCATAAATTATTACCAATGCACACTGTCGTATTTCTGGCGGTTTTCCTCTTACATTAGATATTTTTCACGCCTCCCGAAACTACTCATTAAAGTGTCATTTGCAAATACGATTTATCATGCCAATAAAAATGTACTTCTAAATGAAATTTTTTTCCTGACTTTCAATATGCCTATTACAATCTAAAGATACATACACACGCACACGCACATATATATATTTGTGTGTGTGCGTGTGTGTGTGTGTGTGTGTTTGTGTGTGTGTGTGTGTGTGTGTCTGTGTGTGTGTGGCCAAATCCGAATCCTCATGGTCAGCGAATTATTGATACAAAGATGCGTTGTCACATTACATTATATTTCACCTGAATTTTAATTAATTTGCGCTATATCGCTTGCATGAACATAATTACTAGCACTTATTCGAGTATGAAAAACCGTATTTAATGAATGTTGTGTTGCATTTGCGTATTGTTATTAGTAATCATTCTTTCTTTTATAATCAATAGTTATTCATTACAATTGGCTTTTCCAAAAGTGTCTTATCAACTATAGGAATGTTTTAAAATGTGAACTTAGAGAAATGTCGCAGCTAAGAGCGAGAGATATGATGGTAAAGACGGAAACGTATTTCGTAATACGGTGACTTTGAAACAAAATATAATACTAACATTAAAATAATATACTTAGGTGTGTCATAAAATTACATACATAAATATATTATTATTATTATTATTATTATTATTATTATTATTATTATTATTATTATTATTATTATTATTATTATTATTATTATTATTATTATTATTATTATTATTATTATTATTCAGTAGTTTTATTTTTATAACGTGCTTTCACTTCACTACCGAGCGCAGCTCTGTGCGCCTTGGGTATGTGCTGTGGTTTGCTGTGGTGCTCTTATGTTTACTGTATTGAAAGTGTTTTGCGTAGAATGTGTGCAGTACCCAGTAGTGCAATTTTCTGTATGTTATATATATTTGTAAGTCCTGGTGTTTTTGTTATGTATTTGTCTGAATATTTTTTTATTATACCTAAGGCACCTACTATGATAGGAATTGTTTCTGTTTTTAGATTCCACATTCGAGTTATCTCTATTCGAGTTATTATTATTATTATTATTATTATTATTATTATTATTATTATTATTATTATTATTATTATTATTATTATTATTATTATTCAATAGTTTTATTTTTATAGTGTGCTTTCACTCCATTACCGAGCGCAGCTCTGTGTTCCTTGGGTATGTGCTGTGGTTTGCTGTAATGCTCTTATGGTTACTGTATTGAAAGTGTTTCGCGTAGGACGTGTGCAGTGCCCAGTAGTGCAATTTTGTGTATGTTATTTATATTTGTAAGTCCTGGTGTTTTTGTTATGAATTTATAGGCAGGTAAAGTCGCTCTAGGGTGCCTTAGGGTGGAGCATTCTATGCATTGTCAACAATTTTCGTATGTTTCTGTCACGATTACATATTTCAGTAAAGGACCAGTTAATAATATTGAAACAGTAAGTCACGACCGATACGGCTATTTTGATCGCTTCGTTCCTGTTTCTTGCATTCAGCTCTGTCGTGAGCGTTGTCCTTACCCTGCGGTAACATGCTTCCTGATCTTTTCCCTCATTATTGAATGCTTGTTGCCATCACCTCCAATTACTCCTAGGTATTTGTAGCTCTCCGATGTTCTAACTCATTTGAGACATTCTGCTGGTCAAGATTAACGTTATACGTTTCTATCATTTTCCCCCTGATAAAAGTAGCTCTTGCACATTTATCGAGGCCAGCTTCCATCTTGATCTCATTACTGAACTGTTTAATTATTGCTAGTAAGCCCTATCATTGTTGGTCATTTTCTGCAAAGAGCATTAAAACTTCCATGTACAAGGGATTGTTTATATTTTTATCATAAATTTTATAGACATACTGTATCGACGAGTTCTTGTGTCGTTCAAGTTCTTGTGACAATCTTCCAAGATCATCTTATTTATTACCACAAGATCCATGTTTACATCTTTTTGCTCATTAGGGAATATGCCACGTACTATATTCAGTCAAGACAGATGTTAGTATTTTATACATTAATGTAAAGCAGGTTATCGGTCTATAATGTGTTGGTTCGTTTGTTTCTTCATTTTAAGGAAGTAGAAATATAACACCATTAACTAGCCAAGAGGGAATCGTACTAAGTTGCTGCAGCACATTGTTTTAAAGTTTTGTTAGCAATTCATGACTCAGAGAGTCATGAACCAGAAGTTAAGAATTTAATCCTTTCCCGGAGACTTGATTTACTGAGAACTGATATTCATCCTCTACCTTGAAACCATCCCACTTTTGCTCTTCTAAGAAATTTAAGTCAGAAGATATTCGATCGATCCAATGGAACCTTTTATAGAGCGTTTTTTCGTATGAATAAATTTTATTCCAAAATTCCTGCACTCCTTCTTTTGATGGGACACACATTTCTGAAACTGGTATTTTCTTTATCTTCCAGTAAACATGTTTGGGGTTATCTTTAAACATGTTGTCCTTGAAGAACCTAACGTGCTTTTCATACCGTGCTATGCGGGTAGTTTTAACAGATACCATTTGTTTGATAATTTCTATGGTGGTATCGAGGTTAACTATGGTTTTCATATATTTTTTCTATAATTTTCGGATTTTTGTTGATTTGATATTCTTGCAAAACTTAAGGTTTTTTAAACATTTCTGGTGTTGGATACGCATTTGCCAAATAGGGTTTTTGTGGAAGGATTATTTTTATCACCATTGTTATTGTGGTTGCTGTGTTCGTAATTAGATTACATTTGTTGGAACTCTTAATTTGTTATTGAATTGTCTTGTTTAGTAAAATGTAATGTTTGGGTTTGCTATATACTTTTGTTTTGTTATGCTAAACGGAATGCTGCGAAACCCCGATAACTGACAATAAAATACTGAAGCCATATCTGGCTGTAGAGCCATGTCAATTTTTCTATCGTTTTCATGAACTCCTAAGATTTATATAGGAACATTTGGAGTAGTTTTCTAATTTCGGTACCCTTATATAATTTTATGTTATCAGTCTTAGTTAACTAACCTCTTCTCATGGTTCTTCTGACACTTTTTGTTTGTAGTCATACACACGTTACGCCTTTGCTAAGTATACTAACATTTTCATTAGAATTTCTAACTGGATTTTTCCTTGTAATTTACTTTTACAAAGAAAGTGTTGCTTATAGCTTGTGCATGTTTTACGATCGAGCTTTTCATTCAACCGACATGTTGATGAATGTATGCAGGATAATTATTGCTTTTCTCATGGCGAAAGATATAACTTTACTGATATTTCTTTTTAACTAGTTCTGATATAATTATTTTCCGTTTTACGTGGTATGGTTGATGTACATTGCTAGTATTGGTGCTGCTTTATTTACGGTGACTGTCACTAGTAACCAATTGTGTCGTTTCCAAATGATTTCATATACTCGTTCCAGGCTGTGCTAAGTGCTGTTATACTCAGGAATCCCTTGCAACGTTTTCTCTTCACCTCTTGAAGTATCCTAATGTTTTCTAAAGAATTATGGATATAGATGTAAGTAATTTATGGAACTAAAATATTTTGGTGTTGCTTATTAAGTTTGTTTTCAACGAGTAGCCTCTGAGATATAGAATTTTGCATCTATCAGAATTTCTCTCACTACAGAACCATAGCAACAACAATAATACAGTTCTATATTTAAGACATGAGGAATTTTGTACATTATTTACAATATTTACATTCGACGGATATTTGTCCTCATCATGTTTCTTAACACGTTTCGGGTGATATACTGTCCAACCTTCATCAGGTGTCTAGGGGAAATTTTGAACCTGGGTCCTCATGCCCACAGGCATATTGTGTAGTGGTTAAGAGAGCAGGCTACTAAACCCAAGATTCCGTGTTCGATTCCAAACAGTGACCTGGACAACAACAACAACAACAACAACAACAATAATAATAATAATAATAATAATAATAATAATAATAATAATAATAATAATAATAATAATACCCTAGATATATGGCACACTAGGCATAACACCTACATGAACTTCTAACTTGTTGTTTCTTGAGGTCTCTGGGTGAGACTTGGATCCAACTTGTACAAATGCAAAGCAAAAGTCAAACATAAAATAATAATAATAACATCGAAAAATACATTAGAAATAAGAACCCAGGTGTGATATTTCCCCAAGGCACCTGATGAAGGCTAGAGTGTATATCAGCCGAAACGTTGTGTTCACAACAAGCATGATGAGGACAAATATCCGTCGAATGTAAATAATGTAAATAATGTAAATAATGAACAGTTGTAATTTCCAGTCGCAGTCGCTTTCCATATTCTGACCGTTCTTAACCTTCTGTCTACCAATGGGTCCAACGGACCCATTTCAGTTTTTCAGTTGATTTTTCCTACTGTTTATATTATTTGATTCTGCTGATTTCTTGTGACTCTTATTTTTACTTGACTCTCTTTTATTTGTCAAATGGAAAATTTTCCGTATGTTTATAAAAGCTAGAAAATTTGGCTTTATACATTAATTACCATATGCGTCCATTGCACCCCCGAATTAAATTCAGACAATACTTTTGTCATTCTAAACAGAATAAAAGCAGTGTCAGATATTATTTTCCTAGATATTTATCAGATATAAAATAGATAAAATTGTATTCAATTTATTTCCTGAATTTTAGATAAACCAGGAAAAAACATGAAAATATTCCTGTAATTTTGTGTAGTATTGCATCACCTTCAATCTGCTAGGTTATAGGGTGATGCATTATTTCTATGTGATGACACAATTCTTACAATATATTGTATTATCTTTCAGGAGAGTATAAATATGTGAGAGACTA
The DNA here is from genome assembly GCF_046866305.1 of Octopus bimaculoides. NCBI lineage: Eukaryota > Metazoa > Mollusca > Cephalopoda > Octopoda > Octopodidae > Octopus > Octopus bimaculoides. The sequence goes on from NC_142928.1 coordinate 93,448,955, forward strand.
ATATCTGCCTTTAGTCTCCTATCAAGTTTCATATAGTTCAGTTATGCTTTCCTACATGCATAGACGTGAAAATTTGAGTGAAGACTTAATAACGAAAAAGTTACTGGAATTAGATGAAGAATGGGAAGAAGATAGTAGTTATTCCTTCTATTGTTCTGAAGATGATGATGAAAGTGACTGAATGCTGGAGAGTTTCGTTCTGTCATTAGATCATAAAGATACTCAAAAACAATTATTTGCAATCCACCCAATTCTGAATGAGCAATATGTTTCTAGAGACAGACAAGAAGTTTGGCATTCTAATCCTCTTACCCAAGCAACAGTAAGAACTTCATTTAGCAATATTGTGTGCCAAGAACGTGGATCATCCCGCTTCGCTAAAAGGTCTTGCGATGGCATTCAAACATGTCTTACTAACTTTATGCACCAGAATCTTCTTGAAGTAACTCGTAAATGGACAAATGGTGAAGGTAAGGTTGTTTACAAAGATACATAGAAGGAAATTGATCACTCTGAACTAAAGAAATTGTATTGGACTGATTATTCTTATAGGTGTTTGTAAATCTAAACATGAAAATGTCACACAGTTATGGCGTCAAGAAGATGGCTGCCCAATATTCAATACAATTATGAGCCGGAGAAGATTTCAGCAGATTTTACAAGTATTAGGTTTTGATGATGCCAGTCAAAGAAGAAAAAAACAGAAGTGATGATAAATTCGAGCCCATAAGAGAAGTAATTGAAATGTGGAATCAGAATTTGCAAGATGGATATGTTCCAAGTTCATGCATTAAAATTTGATGAACAATTAGTTTCATTCAGAGGGCGCTGTCCAATCCGGGTATATATTCCTTCAAAACCAGAGAAATATGGAATTAAAATTTTGGCAGTATGTGGCAGTGAAACATATTATGCCTGGAAAGTACAAATCTACACTCGAAAAGACCGAGGAAACGGAGAAAGACAAATAAACGTTCAAGAGTGTTTGAGAACCTAGTAAAAGAACTTCAAAATACTGTTCGCGATATAACTTGTGATAATTTTTTTACCAGTCTAGGATTGCCTCGAAAGTTGCTTAGCAAGAAAACTACTTTAGTTGGAACAATTAGAAAGAGCAGAGTTGAACTTTCAAATACTTTCACAAATGGAAAAAAAAGAAAAATGAGCAGCACAATATTTGGATTTCAAAATTATTCTATGATCCTATCTTACTGTCCCAAGAAAAATTATGTAGTCACACTTATGAATATGAAGCACTCTCAAACTGCAATTGATTCAAAAAGTGATGAAAATAAACCTGAACTTATTACATGTTACAACAAAACAAAAGTAGGAGTAAGTACCCCAGATAAGATGGTAATGACATACACTTGCACAAGAATGACTCGAAGATGGCCTATGGTTATATTCTACAACATGATTGATATGAGTGCAGTGAATGCTTTCATTGTTGTTAAACAGCTTCACTTGCAAAGTGTCAAGGATAAAAGAAAACAAGTGCCTAATTCAGTTAGGAAAGGAATTTGCTGGAGTTAATGCTAAACAAGAACATGACAAACAATCTTCTAGTCCCGCCAACATTTCTCAACCATACGAGAAAAGAGGACGATATTCAACCTCATTTGCAGAAAAGAGGACCAAAGAAGAAAGAAGTTTCTTGCGTGCCCCCCACCTACCCCAAAAGACAGGAAAACTCGTAGTACATGTAAGAGTTGTAATATCCATGTTTGCCAAGAACATTCCAATGTTTTCTGCGTTCACTGCCATGAAGAGCTATAATTCTGTAATTCTCTTGTGGGCCAAGGGCTAATGTGTTGGTAAGTTCTTTACCTACTCTATAGTGGGCCATGCTCTCACTTCTATGATATATTCTCCACTGTTTTTTTTCTCTGATCAGTTTTGTATTTTATGATACTGACTATATTTGTCCATAATAATTCTGAAATATTACCTGTGCTAAGTTTGTCTTTCATCGTTTCCGTTGCGATAAATCAAAGTATCAGTCAGTATCTACTGACCCCCGCCCCATTTTCTGGTCAAATGCCTAAATTAGATATTACAAGTTTAATGCCCTTAAGAAATAAATATTTTCATTCTCATTTTTGTCCTTGAGGAAGATGCCTCATGACTTTTAAATCATGACTTCCAGTAGATGTTGGCGATAGCATTTGTTTACACTTTCCGTTTGCTTCCATTTTACTTTTGTCATAATCGATATTATTTCTTTTCTGTTGCCATGATCTACACTAGTCTGAGTTAAATAATTTTTTACATCTTAATTTGGTATAATTTCTTGCCGAATTGTTGGATGGGTCAGACTCTGTTGGGATCTATCCAGATTTCATCATTTGTAATATGTTGGTTTTCGGGGTTTTGATTCCCAGCGCAAATTCCTTCTTGTCCTTATAAATTTTGCTTATTCTTTAGCACAGTAGCGTGGTGGACTATAAACTTACATTTCTTTGGCATTGCTTGCAGTTCCTTGCCGTTATGCTCTCTGTTTCTGTTGTATTTCTATCCCCCACACAACATTAACTCTACTTTCCTCCCAAGTGGCAAACAACACCCCACTTTATATCTGGAAGTACAACTGTTAATGTATCTTAAGTATTATATGATTTTTATATGCCATATATATTGTTTGAATAACATCTTCATAAACGAAGATACAAAACGAACACATACTCAGTGTGAATGAGAAAATACAAACTATATTTTTTTTAAATATCAAAACGAGCTTCCATACAGAAAATAAAACTGAATGAACATCGAATCTAAGCAACACTTCCTTCCATACATTTGTTTGAAAGTTTCCATGAGTATTTTATGGTATTCATTAGTTACAATTGTAGTTCTGTTATCTTATTTTTCGATTTCCTGTGCATCTCTGTTTCTAATGTGGTATCTTATATAGTAGTGTTGCTGTTTGGAGGGACCGTGTATTCTATTTGTAGTGTTACCTATTGTGTCGCTTTCATTATTTTAAACGTTTTGTATGTTGCGGACTCTGATGTGATGCTTTCAAATGATAGTAGATCGTTTTTGTTTGAATATTGTTTATATACCTTATGTGCAGTAATTTTCTTTGATTCTTTTCATTTTGTATTTGTTCGATGTTAGCGTTTGCTGTTATATAAATCTCTTATAGTGCTTCTGGGCATTGAATATAGAGTTGATATATAATACAGATGTAACACTTAAATGTGAAAGTATGTGGCCGAATGGTTAGGGTGTTGCACTCACGATCGCAAGATTATATTTACGATTCTGTGGCGGTGTGCTATGTTCGTGAGCATAAACATTTCATCTCACTTCTATCACATCGATATCTGACGTGTGGCACATGGTGCACCTGTACAAGTGATGCTGATTAAACGGAGGATATGTGCTAATGTAAAACGTATACATTTGATCTGTATATGCATCTGTGCAGGTTATTCAGCAATAAATTGCAGAAAACTCTGTTATCGATTATGACAAGAGAGTCATCAACACAACACTACTATGTAGAGATCGTTTGTTCAGCTTTATGTTTAAACGCTTGATTATTTTAGGATGCCAAGCGGTAAGTTTCCTTATCCCTTGCTGTGACTCTAGCAGCTTTTAATAAACTTTCTTTACTATTACCTGGGAGTCTCTGTCTACTCTAGCTAACTCCACGCAGGAGTCTCTGTCTACTCTAGCTAACTCCACGCAGCTTTCTACTGATATTTAACCTCTTACGCCTTCCTTTCTAGGTAAGTATAATCTTGCTCCTCATGCCTTTGTGTGGAGTCCTCCATTCATATTGAGTTTCCTCCTAGTTTTTCTCTCTAGCTTTGTTAAATCAGTTTTTGTCCAATCTTCAAAAGCTGATGAGTATCTAAGTAATGATACTGGCCATGTATGTGCAGCTTTCACTAAATAGGGACCATTTAGATTTAACTTCATTAGCTTCCTCACCTCTCTGATGTACTCCTCAATTTTCGCTTTCATTTCTGTAGTTGGTACTTTATCAGATTCTAATACACCTAGATACTTATAACTCTCTCCTCCTTCCAATGATCTTAATGTCTAGCCTTCTGATAATTGGATGCCCTCGCTGTTGGCTACCTGTCCCCTTTTCATGACTTATATTTCACACTTATCTATGCCAAATTCCACGCCTGTATCTTTGCTGAAGAGTCTTACAGTGTGTATTAAGGAATATGTCTCTTTTTCATTCTTCCTAAAAACCTTCAGATCATGTATGTAGAGCAAATAGTTAATTTTTCCATTAATATTTTCGAACTGATAGCCTGCGTTTGCTGTCCTTGATAGTAAACAGAGGGGGGATCAAACATAAGGCAAGTATTAATGGAGACAACAAGTCCCCTTCAAAATTCGTATTTTGGTATCAACTTTCCCTAAGAGTGTGTCACCTGAGTAGAGCTTTAGTTTCCATTTCTTCATGCTAAAGCTAATTAATTCTCTTACGTTATCTATTATACTGATTATACTCGGACTTTGACTTATCTATAAGTGTTAGATTATGTCATAGGCTTTCCTATAATCTGTCCATGCTATTGTTAGAATTTTTTTCAAGAGTTTACTTCATTTAGAACTGCTTTGTCTATATATAATAGATCATGCGCTCCTCTAGCCTTGTTCCAGCAACGTTTTTGTTCTTCTGGTAGTAAATTCTGGTTGTCGAAGTGCTCGTAAATGCGGATGACCTTTCAGGTGGGGTTCAATTGAAATTTTCGTCAGGTCGAGTAGCCCATCCTACACAAAAGGTTCCTGAATAAGAGTTGTTTAAGGATGTTGAACGAAACACCCATGTTTCCGAAGTTGAATTATCCAAACCCAAAGAATTCCTCTGAAAACATGGCTATGATGTTCCTCTACTATTTCTGTTTGTGGTCAAAGATACGCATATCGTCAGCCACTACGGGACAAACTCAACTGGTTATAGTCCAACAACTGACAAGCAAAACTGTGATATTGAGGAGAATATTTGGTATAACGCATCTTTTTATACCAAAACAAAACAATGTACATGATAACGCTTCCAGTCAGTTAAGATCAGAAGTCATGAGAGCCACTGTCTGGTATTGCATTACGTCATTTATAATTATTATTATTATTATTATTATTATTATTATTATTATCATTATTATTATTATTATTATTATTATTATTATTATTATTATTATTATTATTATTATTATTACTATTCAGTAGTTTTCTCTTTATAGCGTCCTTTCACTTCACTACCGAGCGCAGCTCTGTGTGCCTTGGGTATGTGCTGTGGTTTGCTGTGATGTTCTTATGGTTACTGTATTGAAAGTGTTTTGCGTAGGATGTGTGTAGTGCCCAGTAGTGTAATTTTCTGTATGCTATATATATTTGTAAATCCTGTTGTTTTTGTTATGTATTTGTCTGAATATATTTTTATCATACCTAATGCGCCTATTATGATAGGAATTGTTTCTGTTTTTAGATTCCACATTCAAGTTACCTCTATTTTCAGGCCTTCTAGCATATTTCTATGCTTAAATATCACTTGGCTACCGGAGAGTTTTCTTAGTTCTTTTTCGTGTGTTCGTTGTAAGTTATGATACAAATGCGTTTTCATCATTCCCTCTAAAATATATATTATTTATGAGTGGCACTCTCCGTCTTACACGCCAGTGTGCTACATTCATATATAAAATGAAGGTATATGCATTTAGTTTAGTTTACGATGTTATTTATGATGATATATTCTAATGCCTTACATTTAGTTCTTGAATAAAATATTTTCAATTTTGCTTGAATTTATTATATATTAATGATTTATTGGTTTTCATTAGTTTTTGTCACATGCTGAGCACATTCTTTTTCAGATTTTACACTTTATTGAATTCTATTACATTTTTTCTTAGCATGTGTATGTGTATGGAAGTATATACATCCAAACACACACAAATACAGATTCATATGTACACACACATATGCACACGCACACACGCACACACACACACACACACACACGCATACACACACACACACAAACACACACACACATACCAGCTGGCAACCATTTTCTTTCTTCTAAGAGCAAATACCCAATCTTTCTCTGTTGTTCTCATAACTTTACTGCCTTCGAAATTTACTTTCTTGTGTGTAAAATAGCAACAGATTTGGCGCTTCCAATATTTGTTTACAAAATGTGCTCCTATGTAATACATACATACATACGTACATACATACATACACTTTAGCACATAAATACATATACATGCATCTAGACATGAAAACATATACATAAAAACGCATCCATAAAACAAACATACAAATCTGCGCATAAATACATATGCATACGCCTAGACATGAAAATATATACATAAAAACGCATCCATAAAACAAACATACAAATCTGCGCATACACTAACACCAAATACTGCACACACACACACACACACATGCACAAATACCTAGATGATGTTGATAAAAGTTCCAATGAAGGAGCCTTGAATCTGTGTTAGAGTCCGGCTCTTTCTCTATGGACAAGAAATACAGAAATGAAACTGATTGATAACATACATACATACATACATACATACATACATACATACATACATACATACATACATACATACTTACACATCTAAGGACTTTTTAATGGAACATAGCTTGGGGTTTTGTCTCGCAAGTTGTGCTTCACGCCATTGCGAACTCTAGCAAATAGTAACAAATCAGGAATTATGTTGTATATATCCATTGGTTTGTGAATGGTCCCGTTACTGTGTTTGCTCTTTAGTCACAGTTTTCGTGTTTTTCCCCGGTTTTATATGTTATTTCTGTGGTGGGATATTCGTATATGTTGCAAATGTATGTAGGGGACTATTATGGTTTATTTGATATTGTTTACTTCTTCATGTGTGTAATATTAAATAAAGATTTTTAATTGAATGCTTTTCGAAAAAGTAATTAATCATGCGTCTATTATCTATATCTCTTATATATGGCGGTGTTTACGGCTGAGTGATTTTAACGAAGGATTGATTGTTTTGTAAGAAAATATCTTTTTAATTGAATTTTGCTTCGGACGATATATTCTCTGTGTATGTGTGCGTGTGAGTGCTGGAGTTTGTGAACAGTTGGGAAGCTAACGTCTAAATTTAAGAAAAGCATTAGTTTTGCCAATGGCTAAAGGACAAAAAATAAAAATATCTAGAGGCGGTTGTGAGACTGGTGGTGGTGAGTTTCTTTATGAATACATTTGTATAAAGTGCTGAATATTTTCTGAAACTCGACTAGCTAGACACACCCATAGATTTGGTTTCATAACATAAGTTCTGTTCGAATTTTGAATAAAGAAAACAAGTGATCAAATGTTATATTTAATTGAAATCTAATCAGCAATGTATTGACCCTGATTATCTATGACTTCCTTCCATCTATTTGCAAGCTATTTTAATCCCATCAATGTAAAACTCGTTTGATTTCAAAGAACTCTGAAATGTAATTTTCGACTACCCCTGGCTTGCGAAAGTTATGTCCCACAAATGATTCTGTTAGCTACGAAACAAATGGTAGTATAAATGAGCAAGGTCGGGAGAATAAGGTCGATGAGGAATGTTTTTCCCAACCAAGCTCTTCGATCTTCTGTGATGTGATCTTTGCAGTTTGGAGTCGTGCATTGTCCTGATGAAACATCACATCTTTCGATTCACTAAAGCGGGTCTTTTTTACCAGTCGCAAGTCTATACAAAAAGGGTGAAATGAGTTCTCGAGAATAGAGAGAAGAGAAGATGTCAACTCGGGACTTGCGGTTGCTTTCGGGCAATTCATTAGGCAGAAATTTTCTAAGTTTAAGAACTTTTCCAAATTGTTGAAGATGACGATGAACCATTTTACGGTTTGAACTAAGCTTTATTGCCAATTCTTCAACTGATGTTGCAGGATTTTCTTCAAGTAATGCCTCAAGGAGCTTATCATCAAACTCAACTGGATGTCCTGTTCGATCTTCATCTTCAAGGTTGAAATCTCCACTTCTGAATTTTGTAAACCATCTTCTGCAAGTCCTTTCATTCAAGCATTCTTTCCCATAAACTGAATGTGTTTCGAGTCGTTTCGGCTGCAGAGTTTCCTTTTTTGTACTCATAAAGCTTTATGTGCCTTAAATGCTCTTTGGATACTTCCATGTTAAAAAGGGTTTTAATCAAAGAAATTTTAATTCTGTTATTCTGTAAAACAATATTTAATTAGTTTAAATGTACACAAATGCATGAAAATATCTAAAATACTATTAAATTTCATTCAATTTAAAAAAAGGTAAAATAGGACAGAACTTATGGGAAGACCTGATATATATGTTTGTGTGTATGTGAGTGTGTGTGTGTATGTGAGTGTGTGTGTGTGTAAGTGAGTGTGTGTGTGTATGAGTTATTTTGGTGTGCGTGTGTATGTATACTTATTCTTTTATTCTCTCATTTTTTTCAGTCATTTGACTGCGATCATGCTGGAGCACAACTTTTACTCAAAAAATCGACCCAAGGACTTATTCTTCGTAAGCCTAGTACTTATTCTATCGGTCACTTTCGGCGAATCGCTAGATCATGAGGGCATAAACAAAACCAGCATCGATTGTTAAGCGATGATAGGGGACAAACGCACACATATACACACACACACACATACGTTTATTCATATACGACGGTCCATGTGGTTATTAAGCAAGCTACTTACCACACAGCGACTCCAGCGTCTAGGTTTATATATATATATATATATATATATATATATATATATATATATATATATACACACCCACACACACACACACACACACACATATATATATATATATATAATATATATACATATATCAATAATTTAGAGAAGAAACACCAAGATGCAATTCAAACAATGAAGGAGATCAGACACCATCAAGAAAAGTGTATTCTTTAACATGCTCATCTAAAAAAAATATAAAATCCAATTATTTTCACCCGAGCTTCCGAAATTATTCTCATTACATACATCAGTTCTGCAAAATACATACATGTATATGCGTGTATATAAATAAATAAATGCATATATATATATATATATATATATATATATATATATATATATATATATATATAGGTGCAGGTGTGGATATGGTAAGAAGCTTGCTTCCCAGCCGCACGGTTCAGTTCCACTGCGTGGCACCCTGGGCAAGTGTCTTCTACTATAACCTCGGGCCAACCAAAGCCTTGTGAGTGCATCTGGTAGACGGAAACTGAAAGAAGCCCGTCGCAAATATATATATGTACATATATGCGTGTGTGTGTGTGTGTGTGTCTGTGTGTGTGTGTGTGTGTGTGTGTGTGTGTGTGTGTGTCTGTCTGTCTGTCTGTCTGTCTGTCTGTCTGTCTGTCTGTGATACATTTAATGTCTTTATCAATGAGTAGCTAGAATTGTTTCAAAGGTTTTTCCCATGAAATTATCGCTAATATTCCAACTCTGATATCTCATACACAGTAGTTGATTATATTAACATTATTTTAACATATCTGTGTCACTTGTATTAAAACCCTTTTATTATTTTAGTATCTCTCTGCATTTCTTTCTAGATACATGAGTTTTCAAGTAAACGGGTGCATGTTTTTAAATATTTCCTGTTTTCCTTGACAACATTCTTAACATAATTATTTCCAGTAAAATCGTTTGTGTCAATTATAGGAAACGCATTTCAAGTGGATCCAATATAACAATTAGGATTGAAGACAACCTAATGCCATGATGGTATTGTATGAATGAATTTATCAAGACAGGAGGACGGTAATGCAAATATATTGTGTTGGTCAATCTGACATAGTTTTCATCCGCTCATGATCATTTCAGTTATGATATCACTTCTACTTTCATGTGAACTATCGGTAGGGATTGTATTCCTGATACCAGTAAAGGGTATTTCAAGGGTAGCTCAAGGCAGTTTTTTTTTAACTGATTATTCAAGAAAGCACATACATTTAGGAATGTTAAATGTAAAGGTATCATAACGATTGCAAAAAGATATTCAAGACCAAATCAAATATATTAGATAAATCATAAAATATATGTTCACTCATATACTTTTTATAATTTATCTAATAAGTCTATCTAATAGAAAGCACTTAACTTTCATAAGCGTTTCAAAAATCTGTAATTATTTTACAACCATTGACTTATAGAAAAACTATAAAAACTCGTTAACGCTCACCTAATTTGATTAATACCACCAATTATACATTGTAAATATGCTACATTTTGAGCATAAGACGAAGCCCTTTACATTAAAATGCTGGAACATTTATCTGAATGACTACAAATAAGAAAACGATTGAGAAGTATCCTATCATCAGAGAAATACGTCTTTCCTAATTTAATGAAAAATTAACTTAAATTTACGTTAATGTTTGATACGCTCAAAATTTCCGACTGATACAGAGAACCAAAAGTTAAACGCAGAACCCCTTCCTTCCAGTTTGACATACACGACACACAACGTCCCCCGTCTTTCCTCTTCTGATGTGTTTTTCACTATAAAAATAGCCAGTAATTTTTTAATGGATTTCCATATTATTTGCAAGTAGAAAATGTTCGTAATTCTTCCTGAGAAAACATTGTTTCGGATAAATGCTGTAGGATAAATTCATACTTTGGGATACCTTGACTCAGCTTAATTAACAGACTTCGTCTGTTTATACTTCTTTAGCCAGATCATAAATCGATTTATTAAATCAGTGGACTTTTGTACGAGGATGATTCTCTTTTCACTATTGTGAATTTAACACGTCAAACGTACTGCAAACTGTAAACCTACTTTAAAATCATTAATTTTTTAACTTTGATAACGTTAAAACAGATAAAATTTGGGATTCAACATTAGACCTCAGTACAGGCTTCCTCTACGCATACCACAAGACCAATACAAACCTGCAATAAGAAATGTAATCACTAAAGGTCTAATTATTAGTAAATTACGAAAATTTCTATTAGAATTTCTATACTTTTTTGCAAAGGAACTAAATATTGATGATAATATAGATAACTATAATGAAGCGTTTGAAAAAACGAGAAAATATTCAGAATATCGAAATCCGAATATGTAGACCAAGCATGTGTATATAACAGAATCACATGTTCAATATAACACTACGTTTCTGCCTAAGCAACAGCAACCAGAAGTTATAGAATAGAAGGTTAAGACAGTTACTAAAACTGCATCAAATGTTGCTACGTCTAATAGCAAATGGACTTGGATTCTTATTAATCGCTATATCAGAATAGTAAAATATTAATATCAGTATAACAATCAGGGGAAAACAAGACGTATTGCGAATAAACAAACTCGGAATGACAAAACTACAGAAATCTTAAATACCAGTCAATATTTGCAGTAAAGGCGTTTACGTAGAAATCGATTGTACTAACTCATTTCTGAGACTACTAATTACAGGTGTACCTTGTACGTCTACAAAAATATTTATAGTAAAAACATAATTATGAGCGGCACGACTAAAATCCTCCACTGTATTTCATGTTAAATTATGCAGGAAAGACGTATCTCTTCGGCTAACTTGAATTGACTTATGGCTAATATTTTGTATCCTGATTTGATTATGTAATAGGATTGTAGGTTATAACATTACATAACGATTTTATTCATTATTGAAAAACTTTACAGGATATATTAAATAAGCATATGGATAATTCCCCACTCTTGTTCTTTTGAAACATATATATATTGTCCAGCAACCAAGTTATTTTCAGGCACAGTGATTGACCTTCGATTTGTTTTCTCTAAATTTACAAATGTCATCATTGCATTTATAGATTCATTCTCGGAAAGAATTATAATTGTGAATTCTCTTCTCACCATAGTGTTATGTTTATTCTTACCTTGGCCCTCACTGAAATATTAATGTGGGTCCACATAAACCTATAAAATTATTTCATTTTAATTTATCTGCAAAGCAAACTATTAATTTGTCTCCACCCCTCCTTATAAGTCACTGACAAATTTTTCTTTTTCTTTTAGTTTTTTCTTCTGCAATATTAGTTCATATATAAATCCATTTAAAGTCATGAAAAATTTTCTGGTTGTTATGATTACAGATGCAGAAATAATTTTCGTATTTCTCATCATTCTTCCCTGTTTAGATTATCATGAGTACAGTGATGGCTACTAGATCAACATAATTTATATCTTTTATGACAACTTAGGAGTGGCGCAACATTTAATGTATTTTATTGCAATATATGAAGCATTGATTACTGAAGAGATTAATAAATATGATATGTTAGATACAGCTTTATATAATATGCCTTTTATTACTTCAAAGAAAGGTTATATTTTCTAGAAATAGAATATATGAAATCGATAGAAATTTCACTTGAACGTTGATCAGAGGTTGCATCGTTATATTAACTTCTCTTTAATATGAATGAAATATCGTAGTAGCCAATCACTCAAACGGAACTGAAACATAATTTGAACGGCAAAAATTATAATTATATATAAAAATATTTGTACACTATATGTATGTGGGAGAGAGTGCATGCTTGTTTGTGTGTGTGTTTTTCTTTTTAATAATTATATTTTCAACTTCAGTATTATGTAATAACATTTTAATGTAATGGATATATTTTTTTAAATAATGTTAATTCTTTCACATGAATTCATCGTTTCATTTTATATTGAGGTTTACCTACAACTGCTCTACTCAAAAGTACAAACAATATATCATCGTCAGCTGCAGCTTAATCTATAAGAATCAAGTATGTGATCAAAACAAATCGTTTAAACCTACAATTTATTATTGAGGTCTATTATATATACAAACTCATACAAAGAACCATTCACGAAATAGGAATGTCAATCACTTGTTAAGTTTTCTTTAATATTTTACTGATTGTCATGGTTTACATAGATTGATTATTGGCACTATGCTTTTACAAACGATATGAGGCTGTGTAAAGATGTATGGTAATCTTGATATTTCGATAACGTATAATAGTTGAAAGCAACTGTGATTCTTCTCAAAACATTTATAATGGATGATGAACACTCCTTCTTGAGTTCTAGAAAACAATACACAAAACAATATACGAAATTTTGTGCATGCAAAAACAACATGCGGGGCCTTATTTTATTGAAGTGTTTTGTACATTTGGCATGCGTATTGTTATCAGTATACATTACAAATATATGTAACTGGAGGATGGAAAATAAACATTTTTATAAATAGAATTTATTTCATAACATTTGCTGTATTATAAGCTTGTGTCATTTGGAATACCCAGCGATATGCTTATGTGCTTGTAAAGAATACATTCGTAGCTCCCACAATGAGACATCTTGTCTTTACATTTAGCAACAAAAAATATTCTTTACTTATCCATCACATTTCTTAATTTCAAAAAGTTTCGTGTATCTCCGAATATAGATATAAGAACGTTATTGCAAAAATGAGAGATAAAAAATTAAAGTTGTAAACCCTTTTTTTTCGAATTTTCTCCCATACTAAAGATCAAGAGATTTAATTCTTCCATTAGTATAAAATAGAGAAACTTGTATTCTGGAATCTATTATTAACACTTGCACTAAATGATGTCTACATGTTATGTTAGCAAGAAACAGTTGTTTAATGCTAGTTGTTGCATATATGCAATCTGAAGATCATAAATATAAAATATATTCGGCAATAATTGTCGGGCTTTGCAACAAAACAATTCAAGAATTTGTATAGTTTTTAATTTCACACATAAATTTCAGGTTATAATATTCCTTTGTTTTATTTTTCCTATCTGTAATATTTACTCTATGAGATTTGCAGAAATAATTTAAAAGGTGAGTCATATATGAAGTAAATTTGTATATATAAACATCTAACATATGTATAGTGATAAAGAAATATAGTCACTAACAGCAAGTGTATCTTGCATATAATGGTTTTAGAAATAATTCAATCACAATGCTCTATATCTATCTGCGTAATTTTATCAACCCATTAATAATGCAATATCCATAAATATGTTAATGAATCTTTCATGTACATAAATATTTCACATTTAACATAGCAATGACAAGCGCTTTAATTATCAAGTGGTGTTTCATAAAAAAAAATATAGCAATATTTGTAACTAAATAATAGCCAAGTAACTGCACTAAAAACACCAATAAATATAGTAAAAAAAACAAATTTCAACAATAATTACACCAGCATATTGGAAAGAAAACAGCGGTAGTTTCATCCTCATCAGCAGCAACAACAGTGAAAACAACCACAATGGTAAATTTAACTCCAGGAACCACAACCATCCAAAATATTCACAGTGTCTTCAAATAGTGTTCAAAATTTATTACTTTGATAAACGCAAGTTCATATAGTAGTAGCTCTTTATTTTATCATTGTTCCTGGAGACGTTATGAATGTTGTTTCAGATGTTGCCATTGCTGATATAATTTACTAAACAAATCATTACTGAAAGAAAATTTAATAACAATATCACCAAGATTGAATTTGTTTTACTTAATACAATCATTATTTTTAATAAATAAACAATTTTAATAAATAACACTTCCTTTTACTATTCTCCCATAAAACCAACGAACACGATATAATTTTCTCTGAAACCTTGATTTTTTTCATCATTATAATATTGTTTTACAATAGGTTTTAATTACTGTACACTGTGTCATCCATTTCTAGACTATGTTAATACTGTGGATTAATATATTTGAATAGCAGCATGGATACTATTACAAAAACAAAAACAACAAATTGTTTTACATTCTCTTCCGGCAATGTACACACTTAATTTCTGTACAAATATCTAATATATGAAACACCAAATACTAAATAGAATTTTAGATTTGGTGAAGTCGTCCATGTCATATCATTTCATGTTTTACCTTTTCCAGACTCTTCTACAATTATATATACACAAATCGATGTATACATTACTAACAATATACACAGGTCTGTATACATGCAGAAATGATTTGTCATATGCATGTATATGCATGTATATGCATATATATATCTGTGTTTATATATATGCATATCTATATGTATATACATATACATGTATATATAGAGATACATACATATATATATATATATATATATATATATATATATATATATATATATATATATATATATATATATATATATATGTATATATATATATATATATGTATGCATATATATGCATATGTATATATATAAACATATACAAAACGTTTGCTATATTTTCAAATAAACATACTGAATATTAATGCATTTGTAAATGTTTAAGTTATGCATATACGAAAGAAACTGTGCACAAACTTATATATGGCATCTGTATGTATTAAGTTATATATAATATGTATATAATATATATGCTTGCATACATATGTAAATATAAATATATACCTAAATATATATATATAAATATATGTATGTGCATATGCGTATTCTGGAAACAGAAAAACGCTTTTGCACCTCTGTAAATTTGTATAATCCTTTACATGTGAATTCGCTTACTTAGGTTTCATGATTTTTATTTACACTTTTACATGTCGGATACACCCTACCACTAGTTGAACAAACTATGTGGTAACTTTTCTTCGAAAATGCCATATTATGTCGCTTCTTCTCACACTATTCGTCTGGCAGTTCCGTACCCCTAGTCTGACTTGCATTGTTGATAGGTTTAGGATTTCTCATCCAGCTAAATACTAGCGCTCACATCCAAACAGTTGTTCAGTTTGAGTGCTAGTCTTCTCCTTGCATTCACCATTATACTGTTATGAGAAACCTCAAACATAGAACTCAGCGTTAGAAATAGTACACACTTCCGTTGTGGACGTTCTCTTCAGAAGTCGACTCCTTGTTCCCTCCTCAGTTTCCCGTTCTGCTTCTTTGTGTTCCTCATTTGGGTCTATGAGGAGGTTGCGTGTACATCTGTAAATAATATAGATGACGCAGGCAACCAATGTAATCGTCCCAAGCGTAAGAATAATACCAAAACGCATCTTTTCTAGCGTGCGTTTGTCTACATTCATCCGGCGATAGTACTCCTGAGCAGGAGATAGGTTTGAAACCGGACGTTCCATATTGATTTGGGGGTCTAGATTTAAAACGCGGTGTGTTATGGATCCTCTTGGCCGGATCGAATCGCTGTGGCGAATACAAAACAGTTTCAAATGACATAATAATAATACAATAACCACATGCTTTTTAATGGATATTCAGCGATTTACTTTATGCTAAATTGACTTTACATAGAATAATTTTGAAGATTTGTTTCTTATGCGAACGTCTATACGCATTGATATTGTTCTTTCCTGTTTATCACTACACACAGCTCTCAATTAAACGAAACTGCCCCCATTTTTATGCATACATAATGAACTACAACTGACGCTCTTGTTTCATCCAAAATCATTAAACTGGTTTCTATTATAAAACTGATTGCATATAATTTACATATGCAGTTATACAGACTGAATTAATTTATTCAACAAATATAAATCACTATTGAATAATGTTATTTCAGAAATCGTTTTAAAATGTCCGCGCAAGCTTGTTTCATGGGTTATATTTATAGTGTGCTGCGTTATATTTCCAGTTACGTATATACATATACATTTACATATATATATATATATATATAATCACAGTGAAGGATATATTATACAACAGATTCCGTGAAATGAAAATCTAGTAAGGTATGGACATGGAATTGGTCATGAAAATAGGGTAATTGGAACTGCATAGGAAAGTAACGGTTAATAATTGATTCATGACTATATAAACATGGTATTTGATATATATGTATATATGTACACACACACACACGAACACATAAATGATATATATATATATATATATATATATATATATATATATATATATATATATATATTATACACACACTGCGTTAGCACACTTTCTCGTTTATTGAAAGTCTGAGTCGTGGGCAGTCTGGTTGTGTGTAAATATTCTTTTCAGATTCTCCGCCAAACGCTCCTTACTCCAATATTGGTTAAGGGAGAATTCAGGAAACTTCAGATTTTGAAATTTTATAATTATCTGTGTGAACCAAATAAATCAGTAATTATATTTCACCGACTTCCTTTATAATATAAAGCAATATGCAGACTTCAATTTATTTTCTCGTGTAATATATTTATTTGTCTTTTTACGTATATGCAAAGACTGTCTTCTCAAATCTTTTCTGCTATGCGGCGTTTCAAAATCTTTAGTTTTTATGCAGATATATGTTTATCAAAAAATGTTCATATATTGGTATATATGTGTTGTGTTACACGTACTTATATGTATATATAAATATATATATATATATATATATATATATATATATATATATATATATATATATATATATATATATATATGAATGTATGTATATAATTATTTACACATTCAAATGTGTATGCTTCTGTATATTTGACGAAGATATATACATGTATATATATATATATATATATATATATATATATATATATATATATATATATATATATATATATATATATATATATCGTACTTATATAATTGATAATATATGAATATATCTTACTCGATACTTGGTGAAAAATACAGAATTTTAAAATGCAATCAAATAATAGAAACAAATAAATTCTACAGAGATTCTTCTCGTGAATATGCAATGCCCTATTGATCAATAGAAATGTATTCACTAAATTAGTACGACATCCACAATTTGGTCGATTCTGTAGAATATTTTCTTTTGTTTTGTTTTTGTTTTTGTTTTTGTTTGTTTTTTTGTTTGTTTTTTTGTTTTTTTCAAGTCGAGTTGTTTGATCTAGTGTGTCATCTATATTGATGATGCCAGTGTTGCAAGGAACAGTTTACTGCTAGGCTTTCCATTGTGACGATCATCTGAGGAAGCTTTGATTCTATCAATCCAATATATTCCAGATGCATGAGCTGAAAAATAGAAATTTAGAAAGTAGAAAATATATAGGTATGGGAGATGAATTTAAATAAATGTCAATCATCAAAAATGTAATTCTCAGGCAGGTAAATTGCATATCTAGATGTCTTCAATGACATACATAACAGCACAGTACCGAAACATACATGCTGGAACAAAGTCTTGAAGATTTTTTGTCGAACGAATCAACCATAATATTGTTTTTACGTCTAGTACTTATCGTACCGGTGTCTATGCTGAACAGCTAAATTACGAGAATGGAAACGCGCTAGCACAGGTTGTCAAGTGGTGGTGGGGGACAAACACAGACAAGGACATAGATCTATCTATCGCTCGATCTATCTATCTTTATACCTATCCATTTATATCATTCTCTTTCTTTCTCCCCACCCTTTCTCCCTTCTTCCGCCAACCAAATCTAATCGCAAAGATTTGGTTGACATCAGGGTATTGGAGAAGACACTCACACACGGTGCCACTCAGTGGGACTGAACCCAAAATTATGTGGTTGGGAAGCAAACTTCTTAGAACGCAGTCAAGCATTCGCCTATGTATATATTCATAATCACATAGTAGTGCTCACTATGATTTGGATATAAACTCGGAATACCTCTGTGAAGGCAAGGCGTACGCCGTCAAGAATGGGTATACGAGAAATCTAAATCGTGCTGACAGGGAGGTTGTAACAGAGATAAACAGGGTCAAACTTTGTACCGAAAGTAAGTATTTTTATTTCAAGCCTGTTTCTAACTTCATTGCTGTCTCCTCCTCCTCTCTCTCTCTCTCTCTCTCTCTCTCTCTCTCTCTCTCTCTCTCTCTCTCTCTCTCTCTGTATATATATAAATATATATATATATATATATATATATATATATATATATGTTAAATATATTTTTTTTAACCAAAAAATTTGGTAAAAAATATAGTATCTGTTAACAATCTTAGCAAAAAACTCACAGTTGAGTTTTTGAATATATATCAACTTTAAATAGAGCTCAAAATTGATCCGTTGAAAATACTTTATTACAACAACAACAACAATAATAATAACAAATAAATAGACCTATGTACATTTCGATAGAACATCCAGAATGATTAATACATATCATAAAATATTATAAAATATTATAAAATATCGGATACTCCATCTCCTCGGGGTCCCATTATTATTGCTATCATCACCATCATTATTATTAGCAATACACATCAAAAAAAAAACCCGAAACCATTCAAATCTAATTTTCATAGTTGACCCATGAAAATATACAAAACAGGATGAAAAAGTAATAGATGGCACGCAACTTTCCATTCCAAATGTGCAATGAACGAACAAACGGTAAATTTCCTCAAATCTAAACCTAAAAATTTTATATTATAATTTCATTTACTGTTCAATTTAGAACGCTATAAAATCCGTTACAGCAATAATCATCAAAATAAATATCAAATTAAATAAATAAAGAAAGAAAGAAAGAGAGAAAGAAAGAAAGAGAGAAAGAAAGAAAGAAATCATGCCGTAGAAAACAATTTTTTAAAAGAATTTCTTAATTATATCATTCAAACTAGAGTAAAACAAAAACACACTTAAATGATAATAATAATAATAATAATAATAATAATAATAATAATAATAATAATAATAATAATAATAATAATAATGATGATGATGATAATGTTCTTAAATAAAATTCACTCTAAAAAAACTCTAGCACATACCAATATACACAATTAAAATAAAATTTAATCTTATATCAATTCAGCAAAAAATATATATCTCAGTACTATATATATATGCTTGTGCCTGTGTGTCAGTGTGTATATGATGGATTCCATTATATATATATATATATATATATATATATATATATATATATATATATATATATATATATATATATATATATACGTATACACACACACACACTCACATTCACCATATACATATATATTCACATGCAAATACCCATAGTTGTGTAAACGTTTTGGTATATGTCTACACGGACATGTGTGTGGGGGGGGTATGGGGGTGTTGTGTGTGTGTGTGTGTGTGTGTGTGTGTGTGTGTGTGTGTGTGTGTGTGTGTGTGTTTGTGTGTGTGTAACTGAAACACAGACATATTAGCAAGTATGCAGAATAACGTTTTGAATTATAAAATGAAGCAAAAGTGTGTATTGGCGTAGGAATGGCTGTGTGGTAAGTAGCTTGCTTACCAACCACATGGTTCCGGGTTCAGTCCCACTGTCTTCTACTATAGCCTCGGGCTGAAACAAGTAAAAGAGTATTGGGCACATAGTAGATTTTATTAATTATACACATACTCTGACGCTGAACTCTCTTCCTACGCGTGTGTAACCGTGTGTATAACCGATTAATGAACTGTCATATTAAACTATCATTCTAGCAACCCTATCCATGACAATTCATATTCCATATTCCTCTTACGTACACAAATAAATTAATAGGTGCTCTTATGCGCTATCCTATGCTCTGCATGTTCGATATTCATTTAGAATCTATTGAGCAAAATGTTATTATAAAATCTACACAATGATCTAAAACAGCCAGTCAAGTTGACGGGTTCTACGCTAGTGATGGTGGTGGTAGTAGTAGTAGTAGTAGTAGTAGTAGTAGTAGTAGTAGTGGTAGTAGTAGTAGTAATGGTGGTGGTGGTGGTGGTGGTGGTACCAATAGTAAATAAAATTTTCCATTAAGAGAGAAATATTTCAAGAGGTCTCTCTCTTTCTCCACCCCTATTATGTTTGGCACTTACGTTTTTAACCAGCGAGTTAAAACAGAACTAGATTTGAACATTATAATAACTATTAGATACTCAACCATATTTCCTATGTGAATGATCGCAATTTGTATGCTTCGAATGATAAACAACTTCATAGACAATAACAGACAGTACATTGTTACGAGATTGGTTTTAAAAACGTGCGAGGAAGCATCTTCGAAGAAAAGCAAATTTAATAGGAATATTAATATCTTGCAACATAAAGACAGTGAGATAAAAGACGTTGACCAATTGCAGGCATACAGACACTTAGCAATAAATTAAGTATATAAGGTAGAACAGACAGAAATGAAAGAAAATTAAGGAAGAAAAATCTGAATCGCATTATATTAACCCTTTAAATGCTTGTTCCAGTAATAGCTTCCAATTATATCATGTTGAATTGGACACTAAGCTAACTAGCATGACTAAACATTAAAATAATGACTACGGTTAGAATTCAATATCTAATGACTGATAGAATTATATTTACATCAGTGTAATATCTGATGGAATTAAATTTACAGCAACTATAAGCTCGTAGACAGTATTTATCACTCAAAACTATTATGAAACCGCCACTGTTGGTCTACAAAATACGTCTCATAAATGGTAGAAAAATGACAGCATTACCTTCGGTACATGAATAATACAAATGGAACTAAAGAATGAAAATTAAATCATATAATCAATAGAGAATATGATAATGCATGAGAACGAAAGACTTCATACAAAATTCCTAACGTTTATACATCAGGGCTGGTTTTCATATTTTAAGATTAGCTTACAATCATGAATACTATACAAGTTTGATGACACAAAACTTATCAGGTGTTGTAGGTATTAAAATTCATCATTTTAGGTGATTCATACTGAAGGTGATGTGAACACTGAAGAGGGAATTTGAAAATGACTGCAAATTGCCGGAAGGTAACTTGAAATGGGGGTGAGGACACTTGAAAGGTTTACAGTAAGAGAAAATATAAATTCAATGCTTTTCACGGATATATGGGGATATGGAATGATATATAATCAAGGATATAACAAGAAAAGAAAACCATAAAAGCACAGTGAGCTTCTTGTACTCATACGTGATGCCTTTTCGTAGTTCCCTGAGTTTTCTCTAAATGCAGAAAGAGTTCGGGCCATCAGTTTTTTTTTTCCTGTTGAGGTATAATTTTTGTTGTATTCATACTTCCTCGCTATATACTGTAGTATGCAAAAAAACTGATCCCTTTATACTTCTTTCTCCCTCTTGTCCTAAAACGTTTGCATCGTAATACAATAACAGCCGGAAAAGATAAAACTTCTGTTCGCAGATGTATTCTTAGAACTATTGCTGTGTCTCATAGAGACGTACTTGCGTTATGTCATGTAAAGTAAACATGTGCCTCCCTTTTTTCTAAATGATGGAAGATATGATTCCAAACGGCAAAACTCGTCCGCCACTCAAATTTTATCGGTATATTGTATGTGTGATTATGTAGATTTTGTTGTTGTCTGATTGTAACAAAATCATTCTTAAGATTATTATTCCCTATAGAAATATTAATATTTCTCCTAGGATGCGACTGGAAATAAAATGGTTGCCGATATTTTTTCTCGGTGTAAAATCATTTCAAGCAATGTTTGTCTTAACTAGATTTGTCTTGCTGCGGGTTTAGCATCGTTATATGAAGCAACATACCTAAACATGACTGAAACGTGAAAATTTCTCTTACAACATAAAACTGCGTTTTCCATCTCAATATTGATATACTAGTCTCTAGAGTGTAAAAGGATCTACTACTCACTATATGAAAATTGTAATTAAGTAGAGGAAAGATGTTACAATCCATCCTCGATGAGCTACACGAAAAAGAAACCCGAACATGGCAGCAGCAAATAATAATAATAATAATAATAATAATAATAATAATAATAATAATAGTAGTAGTAGTAGTAGTAGTAGTAGTAGTAGTAGTAGTAGTAACAATAATGATGATGATGATGATGATGATGATGATGATGATGTTGATGATGATGATGATGAGGATGGTGAGGCAGAGGGAGTCAATACACAGACAGATTTAATGCGTAAGAGTCTACATATAATGAAATGATTAATAATAATAATAATAATATTACGGAGATGTACTTGCATAGCAAGTGACCTGATCTGAGATCGTGTGCTGGAACGAAAACAATTGCAGCGTGGAAGGTGTTTATAAGCCATTTAAAATAACACACAAAAGCCGTCAGATTCACTTCAACATTTAAATTTAATTTGTCAAAATATTTTCGTCGCTTTGAGACCGCGACCTGTTCACTGAGATGCAGCACAATTTTGTCAGTGAACAGGTCGCGCTCTCAAAACGACGAAAATATTTTGACAAATTAAATTTAAATGTTGAAGTGAATCTGACGGATTTTGTGTGTTATTTTAAATGGCTTATAAACACCTTCCACGCTATAATAATAATAATAATAATGATAATAATGATAATAATAATAATGATAATAATAATAATAATAATAATAATAATAATAATAATAATAATAATAATAATAATAATAATAATAATAATAAATGCTGGAGATGTAAGAATTTCATGTGGCATTTTCCAGGGTGACTCACTATCACCACTCCTCTTCTGTCTAGCCCTAATACCGCTCTCAAAATTGCTCAATGATGCACAGTATGGTTATAAAATATTTGATAAAAATATAAATCATCTCATTTACATGGATGATTTAAAGCTCTTTGGAAAAAATGACCAACAACTCAAAGGCCTACTAGCGATTGTTAAACAATTCAGTGATGACATCAGGATGCAATTTGGCCTTGATAAATGTGCAAAAGCTACCTTTATCAAAGGAAAAATGACAAATACATCTAATGTGAACCTTGACCAGCAAAATGTCATAAAAGAGTTAGAACCAGCGGAGAGCTACAAATACCTAGGGGTAATTGAAGGGGACAATATCAAGCACTCAGTGATGAGGGAAAGGATCAGAAGAGAATGTTATCGCAGGGTGAGAGCAATACTGAAGACAGAGCTGAACGCGAGAAACAGGATCGAAGCGATCAATGCTCTAGCCATACCAGTCGTGACTTACAGTTTCAACATCGTTAACTGGTCAATTACTGAAATATGTAATGTTGACTTGCTGCCTTAGCTATTATGACTGAAAAATGGCATGGAAAACCTCTCAATGGCAAATACCCAAAGAGAGCGAATAATGCAGATATTGACAAAGCCCTTACCCACCAATGGTTAATGGCCTCTGGCTTGAAATCAGAAACAGAGGGGTTTATCATAGCAGCCCAAGATCAATGCCTACCTACAAAGAACTACCAGGCCAACATATTAAAGAACGGCAACTCACCATTATGTCGTATATGCCAACAACAAAATGAGACCATCGATCATGTTGTCTCCATGTGCAGTCTGCTTGCGCCTACAGAGTATCTCAACAGGCATGATAGAGCTGCACAATATATTCACTGGGTAATATGCAAAAACCTGGTCTTGCCCCATGATAAAAACTGGTGGGAACACAAACCACCCCCAGTACTTGAAAATGATCACATTGCACTCCTCTGGAACTTCACCATTCAAACTGACAGAAAGATAGACGCAAATAGGCCAGACATCATACTGAAAGACTTCAGACAAAAATCATGCCTCCTCATTGATATGACTGTCCCAATCGATATAAACGTATCTGTCAAGACCTACCAAAACTGAGCAAATATAAAGATCTTGAAATAGAAATTAGCAAAATGTGGAATCTGAAGACGAAAACAATACCTATTGTCATAGGTGCCCTGGGAATGACAGCGAAACGGGCTGAGTACTACCTAGATCAGATTCCAGGAAACCCCAAAATGGCTGAAGTTCAAAAGATAGTGCTCATGGGAACTGCCCATATCCTACGTAAAATTTTAAAACAAACACAATTTTCTTATGGTTTCTTAAACATTCTCTAGTACAAATCCAAACGTACAAATCCAAATATATGGTACCCTAGGCATAACACCTACATGAACTTCTAACTTGTTGTCTCTTGAGGTCTCTAGGTGAGACTTGGTTCCAACTTGTACAAATGCAAAACAAAAGTCAAATATAAAATAATAATAATAATAAAATAATAATAATAATAATAATAATAATAATAATAATAATAATAATAATAATAATAATAATAATGATAATAATAAAAATAAGGACCTGGAAATTGAACTACAAAAAAATGTAGCGTCTTAAAGCGAGTACTGTTCCTGTCTTAGTGGATACCCCAAATATGATGAGAAAGTGAGATCAGAAACATCTAGATAATATCCTAGGAGAATCATGTCCCAGAGAAATCCAAAAGATTGTGCTGACAAGTACTGCCCTATCAATTCAAATGCTGTGTTGTATTACATGAAGGTATTTCGCTACTGCACCTGCCACATCCCCTGCCACCCCCCCCTCCCCAAGCTTTCAGTCACGCTGTAACATCTTTTATCTTTCACCCATCCTAGGATATTGAGTATGTTTCGGCAGGTGATTGTAACAAACAGGCAGATTAAAAGTAAATAATGAGAGTAATAATAATAATAATAATAATAATAAAGAGAAGAAGAAGAAGAAGAAGAAGAAGAAGAAGGAGGAGAAGAAGAAGAAGAAGAAGAAGAAGAAGAAGAAGAAGAAGAAGAAGAAGAAGAAGAAGAAGAAGAAGAAGAAGAAGAAGAAGAAGTATGTAATTATATATATATAATATATAATTATTTTTTCCACCAGTAATTAAAACAGAACAAGGTGAATTGGTTCTTTTCAAGTCCAAGGTGAGCGACCTCATTGATCGCTAGTAGTAGTAAACACATCTGACCTCTGCTAATCCCAAGGGTGCGAGGCTACTTTTGTCTCCTTATCGGACCGGAATGCCCATTGCTGATCTCTTCACCATTTGCCGAATCTATTTACAAACCTGTGGAATTTAATTTATTCATCAAGCTGTCTCTCTTGCTCCTACTATGCCCTCAAACACTCACATATTTATGATCATCTCAAGTACAAGAGAAAAGTTAGGACGAAACAACATTCAATAATACTTTTTTAATAATAAATGGAAATAATAATAATAATAATAATGGTAATAATGGTGATGGTGGTAATAATGATAATTTAGCGAAAACTAATGTCAGATCAGAGGAAATGTTAAAAATGACATATAGTAGTGAAAAAATGAAAATAATATCGGTGATCATAATAATAATGAAAGGAAGCGGTTAGAATCTCCCAATGCTCTGATTGATGATACATCTAGTCACAATAAAAAAAAAATTGGTAATTGCGCAACCTGATAATCGCTACCTCATAGGAGTGACAATCAAAAACAAAGCATTGTGAATACCGGTGATAATGAAACTGAAGCCCTTGATGGAGACAGTGTTACACCTAGCAGGCTCAGATATACTGGTCCGACTCCAGCCTGTCATTCAGCAAGGGACCAGCACACATGGCGTAGATGGAACAAATAAATCAATGCTGTGGTCATGGATTATTACTACCTGAGCAATCCCGTAGACGAACATGGAGTTCATCTTAGGAGATATCGACAACGTATGATCAAGGGAGAGAAAGAGCATTGTTTCAATTCACGGAACAGAGATTATGTGATTAAGCTAGAGCAATAAGAAAATATTATTGTTTCACAGATGTAGAGCTCGAAGCTATCAAATGACGGGCATTGGGAGCAGAGGAAACAATGAAAATACAGTTCCTACTGATAAAAGTAATCGCGTAGCAGCAAACAGGTGAAATCTATAATAAACCACAGGAAAGGAACGGTGATAGTTTGTTCGATGAGAGACATATAGAAGGTTTGGAAGAAGATAGCAAAATTGATGGTGACATGACAGATGGGCAAAAGGTAATCTACGACAGAATAAAGGCAAGACTACAGGAGAACAATAACGACATTATTTGCAAACTTTAAAAGGTTGATCAGTGGAAATTGAACCAGGAAACGAAAAATGTCAATGAAATTCTGAAATACATCAGACGAAAAAACATCACAGAAACAAATAATTTGTTCAAAGCAGCAAGAATTTGTGTAGCGGAAAATGTGAGTGTTGTTGTCAAGAAAAAGAAATATAATGGGAGTAACAAAAGAAGAGATCCATGGTGGAAAAGAAGAATACAGGTGGAGTTAGATATGCTCACGAAGGACATTTCTGTTTTAGACCAAAATGAAAAGGGGGATGTTAAAAGCGAACAAAAATATAGGGCGCTGAACAGGAAGTATAATATTGAAAGAAATGGCCTGAAAGGGGTAATGGAGGAACTGAAACAGCTCCTTGTTGCAAAGAAAGCAAAGATGGTAAGATACGACCATAGAATGTAGGGTTACCAGCAGAATAGGTTTTGTAGAGTAGGTCAGAAGAGATTCTATAATGAAATAAATGGAGTGTACAGATTAAATGTCGAAACCAGATAACATTGAAAGTCAAAGGTTTTGGAGTGACGTCTGGAGCAAAGACAAGGAGCATAAGAAGGATGCTGAATGGTTCCAAGAACTGAAATAAACAGTAGTCTGTCCAAAACAGACAGAAGTGTCATTTCAGTTAAGGAAGTGAAGGAAATCAGCACAAAAATTGGCAAGTGGAAAGCCCCGGGACCAGATAGAGTTCAAGGCTATTGGATCAAAAGACTTGGTGAATGCCATGCACGAATAGCTGCACAACTCAACACCTTTTTTAAATGCCGACCAAGTAACACCAGAGTGGTTGACAATGGGTAAGACAGTATTGTGCTTGAAAAAACATCGAAAAAGGCAACACGGTAGACAATTGCAGGTCGATATATCCTGTTCGCCAAGAATGTAGAAATTATTAACTGAAATAGTTGCAGTCCATGAACGGACATTGGGAAAAAATGGAGTCCTGCCACATAAGGAGATTGGTTGCAAGCGTAAGTGTAGAGGTAACAAGGATCAACTCGTGGTAGAGCCATGTCACAGATTCATTATCGTAAAGCGTACGATATGATCCCACGTTCTTGGATTATGAAATGTATGAAGCTATATGGTATTGCATCGAATGTTGGGCAATTGCTTGAGAAAGGTAAGGAGAAGTGGAAGACGGACCTCACAGGATATGGAAGAAGTTTAGGGACAATAGAATTCAGGAGAGGCATCTTCCAAGAGGACCGCCTGTCCCCGCTAACTTTTGTACTGTGCATGATACCAATAACACTGATTTTGAGGAAAAGAAAGGCTGGGTATATATTCAAAAGCCGCCAACAAAGTATCAATCACTTGTTATTCATAGATGATCTCAAACTTTATGGTAAAGATGAATTCCAAGTCAGTTCCCTCTTTGATACGGTGTATACTTTCAATGCTAATATCAGAATGGAATTCGCACTGAAAAAGTGTGGTGTGTTACGTTTGAAGTGAGGCAAAATCAAATGTATGGATAGGCTAGCAATACCGTCGGGGGAGGTTATGAAGCATATAGTAGAGAGGAGCTATAAGTACTTGGGATATTGGAAATGGATACATTGATGGTGAAAGAAATGACAGAAAAATTTAAGGTGGAGTACTTGCGCAGAAATTAGACAGACTGAATAAGATTGAAGCTATCAACACCTGGACGGTTTCACTTTTTAGATATACAGTAGGGGTAATTGAATGTGTAGTAGACGAACTAAACAGCTTAGACAGAAAGATAAGGAAGTTACTGACTATATATGTGATACTCCACTGAAGAAGTGACACAGACAGACTGCATGTACCAAGAAAAAGAGGGGAAGAGGACTGATTGGATGCGAACACAGTGTTAGATCAGGAGAAAACAACATAGCTCGCTATGTAAAAAATGCCACGTTACCACTGTTATTGGAAGTAAGAAGGGAAGGCTTGTGTAAGATGGAATATTGCAAAGATAAAGCACTGTACAAGCATTTGAGAATGAATGAAACTGAAACTGAAAATAAATGGATAATGAAAAGTTGGAATGGACAATTTCATAGGCTCTAATCTGTGCTGCCGACGAAGAAGCACTAGGAACAAATTACATCAAATACAGAATAGACAACACATTAGAAAATGATAAATGGAGATTCCCCAAGATAGTTTCAGCAAATAGTAGTAGTTAGGCATGATTATGGCAGCAGAAGGGAAAGCTGAAGGGGGAGACAAAACGTTTGTTAGGAGATGCACAAGATAAAGTATTAATGATTAATTGGATAAAATCCAAAATAGACAAAAACCAAGAAGATTCCCAATGTAGATTATGCAAATGAAAAGAGGAAAGCGTTACTCATATAGTAAGTGAATGTAGCATGCTTGCACAGAAAGAATACAAGAAAAGACATGACAGTCTAGGGAGAGCAATCCACTGGGAGCTTTGTAGAAAGCTAGGATTTGAACACACACATAAATGATATAAACATGAATCTAGTAAATCCTAGAAGTAAGAAATGCAAGATGTTGTGGGAGTTTAACATTCAGAGTGACAGAGTTATAGAAGCTAAAAGACCTGATTTGGTAGTAGTAGATAGAGACAATAGAAAATTCCAGGAGATCGATAATGGGAAGGATTATCTCTTAAGTAATTACAAAGTCTTTTATACAGAAGATATTTTGACCCCGTGTATATCAAAGTAGAATAGACGAAAATCAGAAGTTGACGCTATTGCAACAAGGGACACAAATAATTGGATGTGTATTTTGGGCTCCTTCGAGGACAACAGAAATAAAAGGATAGGGTATACTTATTCGAACCCGATTCAATGTTAAGTGATAAAAGTTATCAGGAAAAATATAGTAACAAAATTTCTACGGAAGAGGAAATGTCTCGAGGTGGGACAAACGAACCCGAGAGACACCGAATCACCTTGCTCACCTAAAGTAACATGGTAATTTCTTCTTACACACTCCTAATGTTCGGCCTACTTGCGCATGCTTGCGTATATTTGTTCTTCGGTCTATTAAATATACATAAATGTTGAGTTTAATTCGAACCGGTAATACGCCACATTAGCATTAACAGGGCAATTATTTCAAGAAATTATCCGAGGACCCTAATCAAAATTAGTTTGGAAATGTCCAGCAAGTTTATTTTCATCGTCATCCATACTTTTCACGAGGCAGTGGCTACCGTCACTCCCCCGCTATTAATCCACTATAAAATAAATTGGGAACTCTGGTGTTCTGCAGGGCGAATGATTTTACCTGAGAGAGAACCTTCACTCTCTCGAGCTGGCTTACTCGGAGTACAGCATTTACTTTGACCATATTTGTTTCGAGGCTGCTTCCAACACAGCGCGTGTCACTGCTTCCAGTTATTGCCGATGTACGCCAATGAACCACGAACCTCTTTGCAGCTGCTGCCAAAACGTCGGCTGGAATGGATGGCGATCTCTTCCAAATCACTTTTACAAGCTGTTTCTCTTGTATCAAACGTGTTTCTTCCTCGTTTAGCGAGAGGTACTATGCTTATGCCATCGCCTTCACAACAAAAGAATTGCTGCTCGCGGTGCCTTTCCCCAATACTTTGTTGTCGTCATGATTATTTTCTTACTGAAGTTGCTACGCTTGCTACCATCGCTATTGTTGATGTTGCTGTTTTTATCGTTGTTGTTTCTGTTATTAAAAACGCCGATGTAGTCGTGGTCATTGTTATTGTTGTTGCTGCTGTTGTTTTAGTTCATGTGTGTTTTTCGTGTAGCTGGTAGTTCTATGAATTTTTCTTTGGACGGCCATACTGAAATTTTCAACTCTCACGAGAAAAAACTCCTACGAGACAAAAAAATCATACGAAAATAGGTATATATTTCAACAATTTGGTGGTTCTGCTCCGTTAAGTACAGTCCTTATTTAAAATTTTAACAAAAATTGACTACTGTAAACAAACTATTTTCATCAAAGTTCAACAAAGCTTCGTGGGGCAACAAGCAGTACTAAGAATAAAAACGATGATATTAATGATGATGATGATGATGATGATGATGATGATGATGATGATGATGATGATGATGATGATGATGATGATGATGATGGTGATGATAACAGCAAAAACAACAACAGCAACAGCAATAACTCAAGTACACCTTCGTGAATTTAGTTGAGTCTCTGTCGACTAATTCACAGTTATTTGGGATATTGATATTTTAATGATATATTGTGAGTTCCACCTCGGCAGAAGATGCACGTAAGTAGCTGCAACTAAGTTGAATAGCAAATCATTTTTTCCGATTCGCAATCAATTTTTCAATGAAACATTATAACAATGATTTCTAACAAAGGCTCAAGGCTATGAATTTGGCACCAGCTGCTATGATAATACAAGGCTAGAAATAATGTAGGATATTCTTTCTAATGAGGAAATTTATGGAATGTCCACAGAACAAATATAGAGATTAAAATGCAGATGCTATTTGAGAAACACAAGTGCTTTAAACCGAGTGAAATTATATGTATGTGTATTCGATAATAAAAATATGACATGAGATTTTAGGTGAAGTTTGCATTCAAGTTAAAATTTGACAGAAAAATTTCTATGGCATGTTGTCATGTAATTTCAGTAAATTGTATGTATTTAATGACGCTAAATACAAATTTTAATTTGTAAATCTTAGCTTGTATTATAGTGACGATTTCTGAAAAGAACGAAATATTAGGATCATCAGGATTATCAATGATGAGGAGTTTTAAAAATTTAATATGTGCACAAAATAAAAAAAAATAAAATATGTGTAATGTAGGCATCTTTTTCATTATTTCTTCATTTTAAATTCATTCTTCTGACCCTACCAGATATTATGAAAAAGTGATTATCTCCTTTGATATAACTAACCACTAGGGACAAAGCATATTTGAACATCTGTTGCTGTGAATTTGAAGTCATCCAATTAAACTATCGACGAGCATCAATGTGTTGTGTTTGCGAAGAAACGCTTCTTCTACTACGTATCGTGAGTTTACTTCTTGAAACCAATAACTGCAACTCAAAGTAATACATCAATACGCTCTAAGAAGTAAAAGATAAGAAAATTATATTCCATTAATTTTTTCGGGGTATAATAATATTTCACGAATAAGAAACAAATATCGTTTCATAAAATGTTTAGTTTATAAATCTCGGGTAATATCAAGCTAACAAAATATCAAGCTAAAAAAATGAAATAATAATATACAAGCTTACCAGTAATAAGGAAATTTCATAACTTCGTAATGTCTGCAAAAAACAAACAAATTGTGTGTATTTTTGCAACTTTTTCCTTATTCTTTAATTACAAATTCAAATTATTATCCTGCCAATTATTGGTTTCAAATTGTGGCACAACGTCAGAAATTTTGGGTAAGTGGGTAAGACGATGTAATCGAACGAGTGCTCAGCTTGTACGTATTTTATCGATCACGAAATGATAAAAGGCAAAGTCGACCATGGTGATCTTTGAACGTAGAAGGTAAAGACGGACGAAATGCCGCTAAGCACTATGCCCGGCGTGTTAAACATTCTGACTGCTTGCCGCTTTATCCTGCCAAATATCTTCTGGTGAAATTATAATTTCCCTTTGAAATAATTGTCCGCTAGAGGAAAGGTGTTCAATAGAAAGCATTCTTGTTAATATATGACACTAAGGGCATGTGACCAAATAACAAACAAAGGTGAGCTGTCGATGTTACGAGCAAATACAAGACTATAAAGCCCCTCTTCGGTCATGAATGACCATGAGATTGCAACTAGGAAGTTACTCTCCGTGGTACAATTTCGGTGAAGATTGTTTATGGAAAACCAGCAGTCGCCCATGCACATCAGCCTCCCCACTCCACGCCACCGATGTCATCCAAGGGAAAGGCAGATGCTGATGCAACTAGGCATCAGTAACGTCCCAACGCATTTATACAGCTGAGTGAACTGCAGCATCGTGAAATACTGTTTTGCTCAAGGACACAGACCGATCAAAGAATCGAACTCACTACATCATGATTGCGAGCTTGACGCTTTAACTACTGAGCCATTCCTTTTATGAAGTAAATCTGAATGACATATGGGACATAACAGCAATGTTATGGAAGTTATTTTGTCTAAGTACCGAAATAGATTTTACTATAGTTGCAATCAGCGTTTTGTAACTAAAGTAGAGTGACAAATATACTGACATCTTTGGAACAGAAACACAGTATATAGAGACATACCTAAATATTCTTCTGGTTTGCTACTAAAGTATACAGATTTATATGATTTCTAAAATAGGTGAGAAACTGGAGAATTTAAATAAGAACAAAAGACAAAATTCATTTATGGATTCAATGTTATTTCGTTTTCTCATGTATAGGTAGAAACATATATCGTTTTCTCAGATATAAATATACTGGTAAAATACATAACAGATAATCTATAACTACTAACCTATACGACATACGGTATATATGTTTATTTTCTACTGAACAATATTACAAATGATTGAAAGAAAGAAAGTCTTAAGAGCGTTCATGTAGTTTGCGCATATATAAGAGAAAATGACATCGTTTAATCCGATCGATACCCACACTGTATTCGAGGTGTGCGTGTGTAGCAGGGAAAAAAAAAACTTAATATATATCGTTGACGTCATACAAATTTTATATACCTTCGAGGAAAGTAAAGTAACTCGAGGTACATCACATGCAGCTTTAAAGAAGAGCACGTAAATATTGGATTGGCAAACCCCTATGGAGAGAAAACTGCGAATGCGGTTGGCAAATTGTTTCATCTGAAAATATTTTTGAACCCAAAATTTGTACGAATATATTTAGCTGTCAGCGGAAAATATGCAAAATGAAACCAGATGAGAATATGAGAGATATCTCCACCAAAATGATAAATTTAAGAGGCAAGTTGTGCGAAAAAGGGAAAAATACAAATCGAAAAGCACATATAAATACATGCAGAATTTTACATAGTAACAATAATTTAAGACAAAAAAATCTAAAACTAAAAATAATATATGACCATAAGTAGTCTTTCTACCTACAATACATACATATATATATATATATATATATACATATGGCATTTTTGTAAGTAATTTACGGCGGAAAGAGTATGAACATACAGCATTAAAAAAGAAATCAATAGGGAAGATGGAGAAGATGAAGCTTTTATTTTTGTTGACATAGAAGCGATAAAACGGTCTGAAGGAAAGAGACGCACATAACAATGCTTTCTGGTGTGGGAGAGTGATTAGGTGGTAGCAGTTACGTGAAAAGTCATAGCAAATGCTGATGTACCAATAAAAATACGTAGATATTGATACAAAAAGGAAGATATAAAACTGGAAGAGCTATATGGAAAGTGATATTAGGGAGAGGGGAGAAGTAGAGAGTGAGTGAGTGTGGAAGAATAAATTCTACAGACGAGAAAATTAAAACTGAGATTGCTAACTTAGAAAGAGTCATGGTGGCGGGGGGCAGCAACAGATTATATGACGGACAGAGATGTGTCGGTAGATAATTCAGATAGAGATTATAGACAGAAACGATAAAAATTTTAGAAATATAGATTCATGATTGCAACTTAAAAATCAAAGTGTGAGAAAATGCCGGTTGCGTTACAAATAACTACATACTTATATCTACAGACATACATACCCCACACGTGATTTTATAACTTTTACCATTAGAAACATTTTCTCCGCGGAAGCTGCAGTGAATTTGACCTTAGAAATTAAAGTACGTCACAAAAATAATTTAACTAAACTAAATTTCACTCACAAACACACATACACACAGACGCACATGCACACACATATGTGTATTCGTGTGTGTGTAAAGGCCCGTGGTCATAGTTTATGATTCTGGTATAGCACACTCAATCGCATATTTGTGTGTATATGTGTGTGCGTGTTCATGTGTGACAAACAACATCTCACATCTTGGTCAATGCACTCACACACATACATATATATGACTAACAATATAATTTTCTGTATATAGCTCGCAGATGAGATCCAAATATTCTCTGTATAGAAGACACTTAGAAGAGCTTAAGGGATTCAAACTGAGACTCCGATGTTTTAACAGGGCCTCATTCCACAAGGTAAAAGGAAGGCTATATACATGTGTGTGTATGTGTTTGTGTGTGTGCGTGTGTGTGTGTGCGCGTGTGTTGAATAAAATAAGACAACAAAACCAACGCTGCGTGGAGTTTTCAAGACATTTATAAAGAGGAAGTTAGTCTTACAGCTGTTTCTGGGATATTAGGAATATCCCTTCATCAGAGACGATTTGAGATAGTTAAATAGAGAGAAATATTGGAATTCAATATAAGGAGCTATTTTGAAAAGGGAAGGAAATAAGGAGTATGGAGGAAAATAGGAGAATGAAAGTGGAAATTTAAATATATATATATGTATAGATGCTATAGTTGCAGCTCAGTTATCCAAGGAAAGTGATGTGTAGAAGAGATAAAATGCTTCTTGTCCGTAGTGTGTAAATTCCAATAGGAGTTCAGATTTTGTCATTTCAAATGGAACGTGTGGAGACGTAGGTTCCCTGCGCTGTTCATTCAAAGAGGTCTTGTGGTGTGAATGAAAATGTGAGAATGTAGTGGTAGTATTACGTGGATAGAAAAGGGAGAAGTGATGTGTATTTTAAAATGAGGAGAGAGGTCAAAAGGAAAAGGTGAGAAAAGAAGAAGGAAAGAGGAAGAGAAAATGTGAAAAAGTGAAAGAAAGTGAAAAATGTTTTAAAAAGGTGTTAATGTGTGGCCAAGATATTATCAGGGGTGGGAGAGGAGTAGGTGGTGGGAGAGGAGTAGGGTGGGAAAGGAGTAGGGGTGGGAGAGGAGTAGGGTGGGAGAGGAGTAGGGGGGAGAGGAGTGGGGGAGAGGAGTAGGGTGGGAGAGGAGTAGGGGTGGGAGAGGAGTGGGTGAGGAGTGGGGGATGATTAGGGGGAGTAGGGGAGAGGTGTAGGGGTGGCAGAGGAGTAGGGTGGGATAGGAAAAGATAAGAATGTCAGGAATGAATATGTGTGAGGTGGCGTGATATGTTAGAATGGCACTAAGGAATGGGTACAGAAAAAGGTATAGGAGTAGGGTTTCTAAAGGGAGTAGTAAACCTCAAAACGGAAGGGAAGAATACTAAGAATGGTCAAGTTTCTATGATTAAACATATGCCTTAAACATATGCCTTAAACATTTGTCTTAGCTAATGTGATAGTGTGGGTTGAGGAGTCAGAGACGAAGAAAGAAGTGCACATTAATATAAGCACGCGCTCACAAACGTAGACATATGTGTGTATATATGCACTATTATATAGACCTGTGTACTTGGCCTGTATATTGGGTTGAGGGAAAAGTTCGTGCAACTTGTTAAAATAATGTTTTTTTATATATATATTATTGTGGTGTGGGTGTCTTTATTCAGTTCATGTTATGTTCAATTGTGACTCACTGTTGAAAGGTACCCAAGACTTGTTCGTCTAAAACGCCCTTTGTTTCAACAGTACAATGCAAAGCCGCATACCACCAGAAAGACCAGCAAAGAACTTGAAGAATTGGATTCTGTGGAAGTTCTGCCGCATCTAGCCTATAGCCCAGAAGTTGCTCCATCTAACTACGGTCTCTTCCTATCAATGCAGTACCTTATGAAAGGTCGCCGATTTGAGACATTCGATGAAGTTGAAGAAGCCTGTCAAGAATATTTCGATTCAAAGCCGAAGGATTGGTTCTTTGACTAAATCCGAAAGGCTGCAGATTGTTGGTAGAGGGTCGTGGAAAATGATGGTCTTTATTTTGAAGAATAGTTGTTGTTTTTGAATAAATTCTTGCTTAAAAATCATTATTTTAATACGGCGCATGAAGCTTTTCCTCAACCTAGTATAATATATATGCACACACACCCATAAATATATGCGTATACGCATACACGTGAGTAAATATATACACATGCATGCACACGTACATACACATACACAACGCGTGCACACACACACACACACGTATATATATATATATACATATATATATATAATAATAATAATAATATTAGGGATAAAATCCCAAATTACAGGTCAAAACTCAATTAAAATCAATTTATTAAAAAATTTATTTAAATTAAGTTTCACAGTATAAAATATATATAAATATATAGTCTTAGGGAAAGAAAATAGAAACATAGTAAATCTTATATATTGTGCTTTTAGTTATATATTTTTCTATATGTGACAGTGGATTTTCATCGATGAGTTCATGAACCTTGTTTCCTATCCCTAAAACTATATATATATATATATATATATATATATATATATATATATATATATATATATATATATATATATATATATATATATATATATAATCGTAAATATATAGGGATTGACAGTAACCTGCTTCTCCAACATACTGAGAATTCAGAAATAGCAGCCAAAGAACTACTGATTCCAAAACTACAAATTTTACTCTAAATTGATAGCGATATTTTTGATACAGACAGAACAAAAAACAGTAGAGAAGAGTAAACAAAACACTAAATTAACTAAAGGCAAGTGGTTTTTTTACTCTTCTCTACTGTTTTTTGTTCTGTGTGTATCAAAAATATCGCTATCAATTTAGAGTAAAATTTGTAGTTTTGGAATCAGTAGTTCTTTGGCTGCTATTTCTGAATTCTCAGTATGTTGGAGAAGCAGGTTACTGTTAATCCCTATATATTTATGATTATAAATGATTTTACCGAAAAGGTTTTTTCATACTGAGCTACCCGGCAAAATTGTTAATTATTAATTTTATTACTAATTGACGATTCCCTGCCCTGCATATATATATATATATATATATATATATATATATATATATATATATATATATATATATATATATATATATATATATATATATATATATATATATATATATATATATATATATATATATATATATATATATATATATACATCCACATACGTACGCATATGCATGTCGATATATGCAGTATTAAACAATTAAAACAATTAAAATATGATTGGAGAGATACAAACTTAAAAACGGAGACGATGAATAGTCAAATAAGATTGAGGGTTGTTGGAGAGAACTTAAGGGGTGCTCTGGATATGTACATTTTTTGTTATTTAGGTTGCATTTAGATTAGTGGTAAGAAAAAATCGGCGTTTGCATGTAACTAGGGCCTCATTATATTTATTTAGTAGTATTAAAGAGTTGTGTTTTAATATGTGGAATGCTTCTTTTAGGCATAACTTACAGGCTGAACGTTGACCTTCGTATGGAAGCCCTGAATCTATTATGGACCATGACAAGATGTAAGGAATATTTCTGTTTTTGAGATGATGTGTGTGACTGGCGAGTGTTGTGGATTTGCTATGTTTCTCGTATCTAAAAGAATTGAGACGCGCAGCGTATCGCGCTGTTTAAAATTTATAGTTAACCCTATATATACGGTTGTAGAATTGTGTAACGTGTTGAGGACGGTTCATTTCTAAATTACTTTAGACCTTCTGCAATGCGTTTGGAGAGTGCAGATGGTCCTAGGATGGCAGTTACATGGTTATGTATTGTGGGGATTATTCTCAGGAATGGAGGAGGCAATACTGTCAGAGGAGAGGTTAGAGATGGGGTAGATGATAGTTGCTTTCCTTAAACTGATGCTAGACACTCACATATTTGATATATACATGAATATTGTATTATAGTGTAAAAGGCAGGATCACCACGTTCTCTAAATGAATTTCAGACGTTAGGGTATATTTGTTCAGGAAAGCAATATGATCGGGAGAATTTTTCAAAATAGTTTTGGTAATTTGGTTGTCTTATTTCTGGACTACTAAACGGCATACATGTACACACACAAAACTTTTACTCTTCAACCACGATTGACTACCATCTACGGGAAGTAACTTTTCTTTATTCATCCCGGAAAATGTTATACATTTTCACTATGTTTCATTCCAGTTCTTTCTTACCAACAGCAAGCTAACAAATGTCAACATGTACTTACTGCATAAAAGAGTCTATGAGCTTCAAAATACCATGCTAGAAGAGACGTCAATAATTCCAAGTGCAACAGTAGATGCGGATACGCGTTGACATCCTGACCACTTACATACAATAATCGATAATATACAGCTTAACGATATAAAATTTCGTGTGCATGTATGTTGGTGTATCTTGAAAGCTTTCGTTTATTGATTTTAGCAGAATAATTTCTCACCTGAATAAATATATACGGGATTAGGAAGTCCAGAGACGTATGTATTCTTGAGGTCATACTAAGTGTCTTTGAGTTACCGGCGTAATGCATCGTACTAGCTGCCAAAATGTCTCTGTCTCACTCATCTTATTTACATGGTATGGTTTGAACAGCAACCATGGAATAGGGTTGAATGCAGTTACCGTTTTTAACAAACAGCAATTCTTGATCATTGAGGTCATTCTACTGCGCTATATACATACATATATATACATACATAC
Organism: Octopus bimaculoides; assembly: GCF_046866305.1. Taxonomy (NCBI): domain Eukaryota; kingdom Metazoa; phylum Mollusca; class Cephalopoda; order Octopoda; family Octopodidae; genus Octopus; species Octopus bimaculoides. The sequence continues at coordinate 93,488,128 of NC_142928.1, forward strand.
ACACACACATATATATATATATATATATATATATATATATATATATATATATATATATATATATATATATATATATATATATATATATATATATATATATATATATATACAAAAAGAGAGAGAGAGAGGGGGAAAGAGATACATACGTATATTCATTCATATATATATCCATATATATACACATATATATACACACACATATACACACACATATATATATGCATACACATACGTATGTGTTTGTGTGTGTGTGCGTGTGTGTGAAAAGTTACGTTCCTGGAATAGTATAGCAAGGCAAATAATAACTTAATCATAGTCCAATATTTCGGATATAAAAACTCCTTCTTCACAGATTGCTAGGAAATAACAGTCACTGTTATAGTCGGTTTTCTTATATATATATAAGAGAATATTACTATTCATAACTCACAATAATATCAGTGGCTAGCATGCGTAAAAGAAAACCCATAAGGGTAATAATTATTAATTAATAATAAAGCATACTATTGGAAGCATGAGCATGCTAAAAATAGCAGCAAAGAGTGTTAGCTACTAATATTATTGTGAATTATGAACAATAATATTCTCATATATTATATTGTTCACTTCGATCACCTTTTGAAATTTGCTGTGGTATTAAAAATGCTCATCGTGCACATAGATGAGATGAGCAGACGTTTTGTCTTGGGTCAGTAAGACTCGCTGATTCGGTACTAAGTGTTAAATCACAAAGTTCGAAATTACTGTGATACCGGTATGTCTGATTTTTCGTTTACGACTTTTTCGTCAATGGTACGGGGTCTTAAATTTTTTTTTACTCAATCCCCCGACTTCACCATTGGGTAAAAATGAAAACGTATGTTTTTGAGTCAGTTTTGATTGCTATTTTTAGCATACTGGTGCTTCCAATAGTACTCTGTTTACCAATTACCATGTTTACAAATTATTAGATACTTTTGAAACAAATCGAGCCTGTCATTTCATATGTCATACTTGATTGTCCTTTGAAAACTTATATTAGTTTTAATTTGTGTAATATTTCTGATTTGGTTATGTTTTATTTTCGTATATGTTCATACTTTCTTATGATTGATCAATAAATATAAATGTGTCGCCCTTTCTGCAGTACCACACTCTTATATCATAATATTTACAGTACTACTTGGAATACTTTTTATGTATATCTATAACGTTAGTTGCGTTGAAAATATTGTGACCTTTGGGTTATTAGAGAAATTATTCCACACCTGTGCCAAACTTTATCTGGTTTTATTGAATGGCAAATCCATTCAAATGTTCTGGATTAGCAGGATATAACTCTGAAGTCCTTTCCGTTCGTTTATCCTGGATGACATTATTTGCAATTCGTTCTACTAATGTGTTCGTCTTTCAATCCAAATTTTTTCATTGCATTGTCAGAGTATTGAAAAGATCCTCTGAATATCCTGGTGTGAGAAGATAAAGTTGGCATAATATCATCGGTAACTTAATTGCCAATATTTCTAACCAGGTACAGAAAAATGCTTAGTCTAAACTCTGAATACATCTTTAGAAATATATTATAGCTGACGTCAAAGAGTAAATTTCTCACAGAGGTATTATTTGAGTTGAAAAGGATTAGACCGGACACAGAGAAAACCTTCTCAAATAGATATAAACAGTATATGTACTTCATACAGATTTCAATCAAAAGACATGGTATAGTTGGTATGTGAAAGAGATGAAGCATATAAATATGCTGATCTGTAATTGAAAACGCCAAAATTCATTAGAATTGTCTAAGATTAAATGTTATCTTTGTATAACAAACGTATGTAATCTTCGCACGTGTTTCATGAAAAGCAACGCAACGTAGTGAAACACAACTTAACACTAAAAGTATTATGCCATTGCAGATATGACATTTAGCCAGGCGTCAACACAATTTTTATGTAGAAATATTGTTGCTTGTATTATACCATACGAAATCTATAGAAAATATAGCATGAAACAAATACTTATGTGGTCTACAAACTTAGCTGTAAACAATGTTTAACATCATGTGCCTCCGGAGAAATTCAATTAACAAAAATAATATTCAATTTCACTCAATTGAATATATTTGTGCCTATGTGTTTATGTGTATTTGTATGTTCTTTGTGGGCGTATGCGTATATGGACGTATTTCGTTTCATTTCTGTGTATATCTATGTATATAAAAATATGCTAATAAATTCTATCCATACGAATGGTACAAACATCAGATTTAATTTAGGTGAGTTACGGAAAGAGAAATAAAACAATTTTTATACAGAAATATTGGTTTCAAATTTTGGCACAAGGTCAGCAGTTTCGGGGAAGGGGTCAGGTCGATTGCATCAACCCTAGTGTTCAATTGTTACTTATCTTATCGACACCAAAACTAGAGAAGACAAAGCAGAACTCGACAGAACTTCATATATATATATATATATATATATATATATATATATATATATATATATATATATATATATATATATATATATATACTAGCAGAGGCACCCGGCGTTGCTCGGGAATGAAATTGTTGCTTATATACTTGAAGAAAAAAAGACAAAATATGCTGTATAGAAATTTGAGGACATTCTGTAGATGAACTCTCAGATGAATGATGGCTGGGCGCCTCTCATGAATGGGGAAAATTGAAGATGTGCCAAAAAGCCTCATTGGTACTTGGAAACTTTTACGAAAATTAAAATGGGGATTAAATGAAAAAAATGATTTACGTGAATATCCTCACAAGAGTAATTGAAATAAATGGCGATTGTGGAACCCCCCCCACGCACGTACGCTCGCTCGCGCGCATACACACGTGTGTCTTTGTAAATATGTTTGTATACACTTATGTATGTGTTTGTTTGTAAGAGACAGAGTGTGAGTGAGAGAGAGAGGTTTGTTGTCATGTATACGTACATGCATAAATATACATACATCTTTGGATGTATGCATATGACAACACAGCCCTTGACTCACTCACACTCTGTCTCTTACAAACACGCACGCGCGCGCATACGCACGTGTGTCTTTGTAAATATGTTTGTATACATTTATGTATGTGTGTGTTTGTAAGAGACAGAGTGTGAGTGAGTCAAGGGGTGTGTGTGTGCGTGTGTATGTGTGTGAGAGAGAGTGAGAGAGCGGTGTGTATGTAGTATTTACTTTCTCTCTCTCTCTCTGTCATACACACTCACACACACACTCACACACAAAATAGAGAGTGAAAGCTTTTTGCCGTTGTTACGTCAATACCCGAAGTTGACATTGAGGAACCTTTTTAAAGAAGTGAATCTTAAATATAAAGCAATATTATTTATTTTTAATTTAAAAAATCAAATGAAGAGCCTAAAATTTATCCGAGGTCAAATTATTCATGCATTACAAGTATGGAAGCATTTGGTGAAGTCGATTTCACGTGAAAAGCGATTACACACACATCTCTGTTTTATATATAGTATATATATATATATATATATATATATATATATATATATATATATATAAACATAAATATTGGATGCAAATCGGTGTTTCTGACAAACATAAGAGTATAAATGTGTATGTGCTTGGTTGTGTGTGTGTGTGTGTGTGTGTGTGTGTGTGTGTGTGTGTGTGTGTGTGTGTGTGTGTGTGTGTGTGTGTGTGTGTGTGCATATTGATTAATAAAAAAAACTCGTTTTATGGAAATAGAGTTTCGATGCAATTTTATAATCAAAGTATTACTGGAAAACAAGGATAAAATAAAATCTTGAATCGTTGTTTGTTTCAAAAAACAGTGATTTATAAATACAATCCAAGATTGAAAATTTTCAAATAAACGAATTGAAAATATTGAATATATTAATAGATAAGTCTGAGAGCAAACAGATTTCTTTTTTAATGTAGGCGATCTGAGTATTTTTAAAATGCCTTTGACGCCCCTGAGAGATTTTGCATGAACTATTTATTAACATTATTACGCTAATTAAGGCAGCGAGCTGACAGATTCGTTATCGCGTCGAGCAAAGTACTTAGCGGCATTTTGTCCATCTTCGTGTTATAAGTACAAAAGCCACCGATATCGACTTTGTCTTTCATTCTCCTAGAGTCGATGACATAAGTTTCCCCTGACTACTGGAGTCAACAGAATCGACTCATCGCCACCTCTTGTGTCAAGATTTGAAGCCATTATTATTATTATTATTATTATTATTATTATTATTATTAATATTATTATTATTATTATTATTATTTACTCTGTTTCTGACCGTATTTTCCTGCTATTTCAATTGACATCGTTATTTTCCTTCAATCATTATTGTTTTGTTTTTCGTTGTGCTAATTCTAACCATTATATTTTTGCAGTTGTATTAAAATGTGTGATTTGGATATTTAAATTGTTCTATACTTTGTCTTTTATAGTGATCTTGTTTGGTTATACTTTCAAACAATTTTATATCTATGTAAAACTGATATGTGGTTTCTGTAATAGTTTCTTGAAAACACTAAATGTTCCACAATATCCTGGATTTTAAATCAAGTAACTTTGCGTCTCATTCTGGATGTGTTAACCGTCTTCAGTTCCGTGAGGCGTTTTATTTCCTAAAATGTCCAATTTGTATAGGATTACATCTACATGAGTCTCCAATGTCGTCTCCTCATCAATGGTCAATAACAAGAAACAGATTTATGGAATCGTGAGATTTGATGCGATTCCATAATTATAATGATACTCGAAACAAACGAGCCAGCTCCAAATCTACTCTATAACTTTAAATCTATTTAAAGTAAAGCCTTCATGCGCCCTACAAATTATCTAGTCTTTCCTCGAAGTTCTCTAAGATATTCTGTTCTTTTCAGCTGCCCCCCCCCCATTGTCCGTATACAGAGAAATACAATACTAATGTGAACCGTTGTTTATGAATTATCTCGACATCAATAGTACTTTAGTCGTTATTTTACTATGCGAATTTTTTTATGTAAGCAACCGATCTCTGATATCTCATTCTCGAGGAAATAGTTGTTCACTGCCAAGTCAAAGTCATCGGCATTCTACATTTTATGACATAATTTTCAATTGAGCTCCACTAATTGTAGTATTAAGAAAATCACTTAGCATCAACCAAAGTTGGCTTTTCATTGGGTTCTTATGTGTGTGAAAAATTATATATATATTATTTTGCTTCTCTCGGTCATTCGATTGTAACTACATTATGTGCAGTGTGCTATGTTGTACTTCTCATAAAAAGAAAATGATTTTCCAACCACTTAATGAGATTCAGCGCTTGAGTGGGATAATATTTTTATGAATATTAAACTTATGCTGATCATATATAGAAATCCACACCTGGATACGAAAAGTAGAAGTGCTGCTTACATTTATTACATTATCGCATAGAAAATGTATGCGGTCATCCATTTTATGACAAAGGCGAAAGAGTCAGTTATAAGCCCCAATGACACCCATATGTAATTCAGTTTTGTTTCTCAATTGCAATTAATTTGCTTCACTTACATCCTTAATTCGCTTGACAAAGTTTATAAAAGCAACAATATTGATTTGCGCTCCGTTGAACACTTGTTAGATGGATACTTTAGATCAACGGTATGGAATCAGTGAAGCATAATTATTAGAATGATGAAGGGGGACAGAATTATAAGGCATTGTATTATGCATTTGTGTGTTTGTTGATTTTTGTACACGTGTATATATTATCTCTCTGGTCACATGAATAGTTTCTGCTTGAATAAGTGTATGGATATTTATAGAAATTTTTCTGTTATATTACTATCTATAAATATAATGGAAATTCGAAATCGAAGCTTAAGAATCAGTTATTTTTCCATGTGAAAGATACTTTAATACAGGTTTATGTAACCATTACATGCTATCTATCGGGTAAAACATTGTCATAAATCCAATGAAAATTGGGATCGTTACTCAATCATTTTAATATATGTGTTTGTGTCTGCAAATATAAATGGATGCCAATATGTGTGTATGTATGTATGTATGCCTGTATGTATGTATGTATGTATGTATGTATGTATGTATGTATGTATCTATGTGTGTATTCATATATGTAAGGCAGCCAAATGGCATAATGTTTGAAGTGACTGTGTAAATTTTACAGTAAACATTTCGATTCTCAGTGCAGTCAAATCAAATTTCTTAATAATGCAACACATGAATCAAGATGTACCGTTGCTGATACCGGTATAGTTTGTTCTCTTTTTTTTCTGTCATTATAACTTAATTACTGTGTTTCATACACAATACTCTTATTGTCTTTGTTGCTCTTTAACTCCATTCCAACTCCAATCGAGTGAAATTATGATCAAAAGCGATTCATTCTCGGTCACGCTATATTTTTGTATATTTTAAAAAGCTGTAATTTAATTTATCATTATCTCTTTCTTCATTCGCCAATATTGGTAACAATATGATTTAAATATAAATGTAGCTCCTTGCTCTTAATATATAATAAGGCATGATAAAATCATCACTACGAGCAATAAAAATAAAAACAAAAATGCAGAGCCGTACTTGGGGAAGAATATTCCTAAAGAATCAAACTTAACTAGAAAGTTCAAGGTTAACAAATTCGACACAAGAAGACCACGGGATTACATACAAACGTAGAAAGGTTTTTTGGGGGGAGAAACCAATACTCTTTTACTCTTTTACTTGCTTCAGTCATTTGACTGTGGCCATGCTGGAGCACCGCCTTTAGTCGAGTAAATCGACCCCTGGACTTATTCTTTGGAAGCCTTATTCTCTCGGTCTTTTTGCCGAACCACTAAGTTATGGGGACGTAAACACACCAGCATTGGTTGTCAAGCGATGTTGGGGGGGGGGGGGGGGGACAAACACAGACACACAAACATATACACACACATACATATGTATATATATATATATATATATATATATATATATATATATATATATATATATATATATATACATATATACGACGAGCTTCTTTCAGTTTCCGTCTACCAAATCCACTTACAAGGCTTTGGTCGGCCCGAGGCTATAGTAGAAGACACTTCCCCAAGATGCCACGCAGTGGGACTGAACCCAGAACCATGTGGTTGGTAAGCAAGCTACTTACCACACAGCCACTCCCGCGCCTATAAGTTTAAATTTGTATCGAAACTGCTGGTTCTTCTTTCCAAAATCGTTGTATAACACAATAGTTCCGTTAAATATAAATAGAATGATGGACACATTCATACACAGTCAATGAAACGCTTTAGTAGTTCTCATTACGTATCTATTTTATAATCATACGGTTTGGCCATGTCGATTTTCATGCTTTTTGCAAACTTGTCAATGAAAATATTTTCATATTTTCTAATTTATACGGTATTTGTAAGAAGTCTATTTCTTAGTATTTTTCTTATCATATTCAAAGATATCGATCGAGGCAGCTGTAATCGGATGGCTTATTATACCATGTAAATCTATACTATTGTGTCTACAAGTTTATTTTGTTTGAGGTACTGGGTCAAATTGATTCCAAGTAGCGTATTATTAGAAAAAACACAGCAGACATATGACATTCGAAATCTGTATTCAGGAAGATCTACTTTCAATACATCTAGTGGAGATGACATGTACCGGTATTGCGAAAGTAGAAGCTTATGTTTCCTATTTCATGCCACATCTCTTCCACTGGGCGAAAGAGATTTCGTTCTTCAATTTATGAATAATATTGATTTCGAAATTTGACACATGACCAGCAATTCCAGGAAGGAGCTAAGTCGATTTCATCAACCCCAGTTCTCATTTGGTATTTATTTTATCCACTCTGAAAGTATGAAAGGCAAGGTAGACTTCAGCGGCATTTGAACTAAGAACATATGGACGGATGGTTTTATGAATAAATATTTTACGGCTCTTTACGATAGTTGACTTAGATATCTTAAACTATGTCCGATGCTCTAAATTGAGAAAACTTTACCTCTTCAAAGCACCATACACATTATTTGAAGGATGCTGCTGTAGAAGAAATAATCAATTTGCTATCTCTTTACGATCATATTGACTACCGATCCATGAGTAGGATGTTAATGTATGCCAAGCTAACATTGCTAACTGACACGCAAAATCCACTCCGCCCCAAGAACGTCCGTACCAATTATGCATAGTCATTGACTGACCGACATCTTGAGCAATCCCTGAATATTTTTGTATTATATTTCTCGTTTCACAAGCTAACCATCGTTAATAGCAATAGCAGGAGCAACCTTTTTATCACCATCCTCTTATATTAAAAAAAATTATGCGAATTACTAATACAGCGTCAGATTGTGTAGGTTACTCTGTAAGCTAAATACATTTTCTTGGCTTTTGAATTTTCTTTGTTACTCAGTTGAAGCAACTCAGTGGTACATAGTTGAGTATGTATCAAATTAAATGAGGATTATAGTCTCAAGTAATACATATGTGTGGGTGTGAAGGGATCAAGAGTCAGTAAGGGAGAGAGAGAGAGAGAGAGAGAGAGAGAGAGAGAGAGAGAGAAAGTGTGTAAAGAACTGGTAGAATTTTGGAAATAAAATCGTATTTCTAATTTCTTTCGCCAACTACTCGGCGTTAACAAAGCCATTACTTTTAGAAGAATGTCTCGGAGTTAGGTGAAATGGGTATCGATCTCAATGCACGGCAAGCGAATGGAGTGATCGAATGTTTTTTATTTCGTTGATTTACAATACTTTTCTCAAAAATTTATCATATGGGCATTACTATATTATTATGCCATAATATTACCAGCTGTATGATAGCCTGGGTCCGTAGATGATCTTTATAGCGCAGACTCCTTGGTTAACACACAAGCGAAATCACCAGCCTTTTAAAGCTGAGTCGAATTGACTCAAAAGCAAACTTAGCGATTCGTTAGAATTCAAGTAAATATTTACTACAATGAAATAAATAGTACGGTGTATAATATGTAGGTTATCCCACCATGGCCGCAATATACTAAAAACATAATCTGACGCTAGAAGCATGGTTCAGATTTATGTAGGAATGATTTAACAAAAGAGAGGAAAAGAATGACATATTCCAGAGGACATGTAAAATTTTGAACCAACATATGAAAAGTTAGAGAATACCAATCATTTATAACGAATATTGTGTTCTTAATGTTGTTTTCACAATAAAGTATCGATTCTATCGCTTTGGCACAATGACAGTCTATGCAGTCAACTGAATCAACTTCAGTATGGTACTAGAACTTAGATTATTTTGAAGTCGAATGCTACTGTATTGGAACTAGTGTTTTATTGAATCAAAAATAATTAGTGTCATTATATTACGTTATTTACTTTATTAAATAAATAATATTTTATGTTCAAGTGAAATCATATAAGAAAGAGATAGAAAACGACGCTGAAAACATGATTCATATAGTAGTAACGGGGAGGAATTATAAACAGTAAAAACATATAGATAAATAATGAAAATACGCATATCAAATGAATGTGCTCTATCTATAATCATTAAGGTTATATGAATCCTAAAATATATCAGGAGATAGAATATAACAGGAAAAGAGAATAAATGGAAGATGTGAATATAGTATAGCGTATTTCCAAAAACAAACAAAAACCGCAAAACTTTTGTCTGTTCCTCCGCTTGTTTTGAAGTCATTATAAACGTCTGATAAATGCTGGTTGTTACAAAATGAATGAGTAATAGGTACAATACACCTATATATGTCTCATATGACAATGTTTATGAATTCATAGAGGAATTTTCAAATAGTTACCATAAATAAAATTACTATAGCTCTCATTATTTTCTTGAGTTTGCTGCAGATAAATACACCTATATAATTTATGAAACATTGAAGACAATAATGGAGTCAGTTAAGTTAATCAGTCTGGGATCTCACAGAGAAATATAAATAGAAAATGCCTTCACAGAAGAGCTTATCTCTAAAACCAAAAAAAAAAAAAAAAATTACAAACATATTTAAATATCTAAAACATAAACAGCATTAATTCATCAGAATTTAATAGTACAGCACAAGCATGTTATCGAGAGTGGATTCAGTGTAGTATATAAATATATAGAAATAACAAGCAAACATCTAACCATATTAATATCACTTCATTCTCAAACTTATTTACAATCTATTTACTATCCAACTAAACGGATGACCTATTTCATTACCGCCCTATCACGTCTCTACCATTTTATATGATGCTCCACATTGTGTCCGTAAACTGGATTGTTTAAAATTACAAAGAAATGAAAGGAATTTCAAAGGAAGCCTAATATATATGTATATACATATATATGTATTATATGTATATATATGTGTGTGGGTGTATGTATGTATATATATATATATATATATATATATATATATATATATATATATATATATATATATATATATATATATATATATTATATGCTTTAAAGATTTGACCGTCAACCTAAAATATCGGAGCGTATGAGATGAAAGCACATACGTACGAGTAAAGACCTGTTTTGTACTTCAAACAATTGTGTCTATTGAATGAATTGCTGTAAATGGTTACATGTAATCAGTTCAGTCAATTATTTGATAAGACCATAAAAGATATTTAAGAAAACTACGTTGGCGACTTCATTTTTATATTCTTTAAAATATTTATAAAGAATTAGCAGGCAGCTCTTGGGATTTCTTATAATAATTTAACCGCAAGCACTAAAGTCACTGCTATATCGGCCGACATAAGTTAAGGTTGTAGGACGGCTGTTTCCCATTTCAGTTAATATCTGTTATTCGACTCATAATATTTAGAATGTAAAACAAGATCTGTTTCCGGTTTTAACTGCATAGAATCCCACTAAAGTAGCAAGCGCCTGGGAGAGAACTCTGGTCTGTTCAATTTTTGAACGTCCTGCCCCTAACTCTAGGTTGACCTCAAAATGTTATAGGATGCTAACTAAGCTATAAAATCGAAGAAATTATCGTTATTCTAATTTCAGATATCATGTTAATGACGAATAGAAGAGAGGATTTATCGACGCTCTCCCTTACACAGAAAGATTCAAAATGAGATACGCTTATACCATAACTTGGGAAATTCTTTTAAGATTTTCGACCAGCATTCCTCGCTAATTAAAATGCAATTTGAACTGAAGCAGTTATATGAGAACAATGCATCAATATTAGCATGTTTAGTAACTGATGATGTCCCATAGATTGGCGATAATACCAATACTATAAACATTTCTTTAACATGGACATAAACATGGAACGGATATCAAATTGTAATCAACTATTCGATTTTCCCTTATTTACTTTGCAAACATATATCTTCTCTATAAACAATCAGGACAAGACGAGGTGAAATTCTCAATTGCATATTGGTGTACGCGCGGGGACTTGGTAATTTCATCAGATAGTTAGAAACATGTACACAATATACTGCCTGGCACCAGTTTACATCTGTAATCTTTTGGTGTATCTTCTAAGAATATTTCGCCCTTAAATGCGTTGCTCTCCTTCATGTATGTGATTTTGAAAGTAATTACAGATTACCTCTTCATTTTGTGTAGGGGATGAACATTTGTCACTGAAATGGGAGCCTCTCAAGATAAGGCTGTTCACTAGAGAATGTAGGTTTCGCTTGAAAGGATATTGGCTTGTCCTTACCCTTCCGCATCGCATTCCATTGGGGTTCATACTTATATTAAATGGAGACTTTCTGCTTAGTTTCTATATTCTTTGACGGTTTAATCATTCTTGACCACCGTCTAAACCTTCCACGTCTCCGCAAGACGTTGTAACACACTACTAGTTGCTAAGGTGTGACAAAAGAGTGTTTGTCACTGACGATCAGGAACGGATACGTGGTATGCCCCTTAAAAAATTTACGGAACTGCCATGAAGAGTGTAGCAATCCATGACAACAACTCTCGACTATACCCATATTACAGTGGGAAGAAAATATGAGCCTCAAGCAAACGTTACGATCCTTAAAATTACCGTTGTGCTTTGCTGCATTCTGACATGGGACTCAAAACAATGATTAGGTATTACAGGTACAATTTCTACAGGTCTTTTGCCTCCTTCTCGATTTTGAATAGCAGATAGATTGTTCATTATGCTTTTTCTCTACGTATTGTAAAGTTGCTTGTAAAGAAATTTATTATCTGAACCTCCCAGAGCGCAGATTAATTCTTCCAATTCTTGAAGCAGCAGTGGACAAGTTTAGTTATTGTCCACTGCTAAACGAATTATTTGAGCAACAAGATAAACGTTTCATTACAGAAACGCTTCTACAGTTCTATTTTCGACTGTGCCTCAATAATATTTAGAGATTGAATGCTGTAGGAAGTTCAAGAAAACTGGTTAGAATGACAAAAATACGCCTATCTTATCGATTACTATATTGTTTCCAGCGTCCTAAAAAAGTGTTAAGCTACAGAGCAGGTGTAGGCTAGTTATTAGCTGTTTTTATGTTATGTTAATTTATTTCATTTTTGCTAGGTGTTTGTAGAAATAATAGTTTTCTTTTCCGATATTTGGTGGGTTCCACTTGGTTGATTGGATGTTATAACAAACCCAACGAAATTTTGAAATAACATTCAAGAAATGTTTTTCTTGCGAAATAACAGTTTAAAAGAATTTCACTTGCTTTTTGAAATATTTATGCAAGTAAAAATATTAATCGAATGCATGTAAAAATATTGATAGAACTTTCGAAGAATGTGTTAAGATTCAATGACGTCAAATCAAAACAAAATGATATGAAAGATTAAATATAGTTTTTTCGTTGTAAAGCGAGAATCAATTCAATAAAACATCCATAGTCTTGTGAAGCAGCATTGGCCACATAAAAAAAATCATGTAATTTTTAAAACCCTTGGAAATAGAAGCTAACAGTGTGAGCTGAAGTAAACACGAGTGCACTCACTGAAAATCCAATAATGATGGTGGTAGTAGTAGTAGTAGTAGTAGTAGTAGTAGTAGTAGTAGTAGTAGTAGTAGTAGTAATAGTAGTAGTAGTAGTAGCAGTACCAGCAGTAGCAGCAGCAGCAGCAGCAGCAACATGAGGATGAGGTGGAGAGCGTGGAGGAGTACGGGCATCAGAAGCATTAGCAGCGGCAGTCATAATAGTAGTCATAGTGGTAAAAATTACATTATTACAAAATGTGTCCTATAAAAATATTATATCTTTTTTTGCCGTTTACTTCTTTCAGGGAATAGACTGTAGTCATACTGGAGCACTGCCTTGAAGAACTTAAGTTGAACTTATAGACATCAGTACTGCTTAAATTTTTTGTAAAACCTGATATATATTCTATTCGTTACTTTTGCTAACCGTTAAGTTACGGGGGCGTAAACACAGCGGTGCTCGGGGACAAACACAGATACAAAGGATATAAACACACATAGATACACACACACAGACACACAGACACACACGCACACAAACATATACATACACGTGTGAGTATGATATTGTATAGACGAATATATTACTCAAAGATATTCCAACTGTATCTGATTTTCATGTTTTATTTACAATCTTATAATAATATAATATAATATAATAATATAATATAATATAATAATATGATATAATATAATACATTATAATATAATGAAATGATAGAATATTAAATGTCCATTCTGATTGAACTAGTGATTCCATGCATTAAACTATGCAATCTTCAGGTTCATATAGAAGTGGTGACAATTATGTTTTACAATTTACAACAGTTGTAAATTGTAAAGCATAACTGTCACCACTACCACATGAACCAGAGGAGTGCATAGTTTAATGCATGAAAGCACTAGTTCAATCAGAACGGACATTTAATATTGTATCATTTCATTATATTATAATGTATTATATTATATCATATTATATTATATTATATTGTATTGTATTATTATAAAATTGCAAATAGAACGTGAAAACCAAAGATGGAATTTCTTTGAGTAATATGTATATATATATATATATATATATATATATATATATATATATATGTTTGTATGTATACGACGAGCTTATTTCAATTTCCATCTACCGAATCCACTCATAAGTCTTCGGTCGGCCCGAAGCTACAAGTAGAAGCCCAAGGTGACACGCAGTAAGAATGGGCTTGGAGTCATTTGGTTCGGGAGCAAGTCTCTTACCATACCCAAACCTGCTATTTAAGGTATTTTATATGTCGCACTTTAGGTAAAGATAGTCATGCAGAATAACAATTTGATGTTAGGTCGAAGTTTAATCAGAAGCGAACATAGAGGAGGATAGAAGGAAATAAATGTTCGTAGGATATGGGTTGATAAAAAACTTTTGTGGGGAGATTTAATTTTTTATTGTTTAGCATATTCACGTCATCAACAACGAGCGTTCTTTACGCTCGGCATTCTCGGTTAGTTGCGCTGATTGAGCATTGAATTCCTTCCTTTTCCCGTTATTTGTCCTCTCATATTTCTTTTCGTACTTGCATTCACCTACTGTTTCATTACAGTTTTGATAAATTATCACAGAGCTCTGAGCTTCACGTTATCGTTTGTCGGACAGTTGTGATAAATACTGAATTAAAATCATGGCACACACACACACACACACACACACACACACACACACACACACACACACACACACACACACACACACACACACACACACACACACACACACACATATATATATATATATATACGGTTTTACGTCTGTGTACGTATGCGTATGTTTATTTATCTTTATATGCGTGTGTGTGCGTGCGAGTGCGTGTGTGTGCGTGCGAGTGCGTGTGTGTGAGAAGATCGTCTCTTTTATTTCACTAATACCTTAGTTCTTCACAATAAAATAATGAACGATAAAGATTGCCCTAACAGAATTTGATCTCAGCTTACTTAGACCAAAAGTAATAACCAGCCATTTGTTCCCGGCCTTCTAATAACTCCTCTAGTAATATTAGTTAAAAGTATATCAAAACAATTGAAAATCAATGTGTGCATGACTTAATTGAACGCTTCGTTAATGCAAAGAATAAAGAATTAGCAAGCCCTAAATACTATAGATTGATGATCTGCCTTATGACAGTTTACGAAATGTTAGTGGAATAAGATCACAAAAGGTAAATAAAAAGCTGATATGCAATAGTTCCAAATAATATAAATGATGTTGCACAAATTCATGTCTTCCTACACAATAACACACTGTTTGGATCATTTAGAAGCAGAACGATAGATTTGAGCATGGTTGTATCCCAGACTTAAATCTTGGAATTATTAAGGTAGCATGAATAAAATGCTGATACCGAAAGTAATTAATTGCAAAGACTTCTGAAATTACCTGCAATAGAATCTATTAAAGATCTAACCCTCAGCTCCTTCATTACTTCTTCGCTATCTGACGCTAAAACATTTAATCAACATTGTAAATCTGACTACACTCGAAAGGAAATCGTGTTTGTATATACATGACCTCAGACTCTATGCTTGAGATTATAAACCATAAAGGCTGCTTGCGAAAACTATACAGATTTACTAGATTAAAATATAGGAAAATTCGATTAGTAAAATACGCCTAGGAAAACTTAAGGAGAGAAAAATTAATTAAGAGGGCAAATTTGATGTTAGATAAACAAATATAACTAAGAGAAGTAAAACAAAGCACGCATATAAATACTCAGATGTCAATGCGCCAGCGTTGATTCATGGAACGTAAAAGAGCGGATTATGTGAATAGTAAATAAATACTTAAAAACAAAGCAAAATACAAAATATACCAAAAGATATAAATCAACAATATGATTGCTCCAGTCATTTGAAATAGATATAATATATTGAACTGAATGATAAACTAGATAAAATATCCACTGTTTATCTCCCAAAATGTCTAATGAAAAATTGCTATTTAAAAATCGTTACGAAAGAAGAAGCAGAAAATGAGCATTTTAAAAATAAAATCTCGTGCCTCAAGCATGTGGAAAGAAATGCGGATCGATAGTAAATATTTTGTAAAGGCTAACTAACATCATCAAAGTTGTAACCTCTAGAATTCTAGAAACTGCAGTTTATGGTCTTGAAATTTTTATTGGTACCACTGCCGCTGACCACATTCCATTTATTTTGTCCTTTTTCCAAATGTTCGAAGCAAAACGCTTTCAACGGATTCTGTGTATGGGTTAGAACTCCCGGATTTTTTTACGCTTTTTAGTGGTTATCAGGACGTTGAACACCATGTGATCACACTTCACCTCATGTTACTCGTTAACTAAGCGTTCATGACCTAACACTGCTTTAAAGAAAACGTGACAACCAGCTAGTGTTGTGTTGAACGATGTGTTACATGTCTTCATAAAGTGTGGCACTACTCTCTCGATCAGTTTGTCTTGAATCGGCTGTTTCATCGTCTCGTTTTCTTTCATAGACAGTACTGTGTTGACAGAACTTTAGTACTCATTGTCCAGAGCTTCTTCAAACACCTCTTTTGAGATCATATAAACTCCACGTTTGAAGACATTTTGAAGAAATAACATGCCCATAATCTCCTTTCCCTTTCATCGACACCGTTTTGAGTTTGGAAACATTGTTATTTGTAACATACCGTTCTCCTTCTTTTTCTCTGAATACCGATTCATTTTATGACATACCTGCTAGCAGAAAAAAATCTAACCATTGTTGT
Source organism: Octopus bimaculoides (assembly GCF_046866305.1). Classification (NCBI taxonomy): domain Eukaryota; kingdom Metazoa; phylum Mollusca; class Cephalopoda; order Octopoda; family Octopodidae; genus Octopus; species Octopus bimaculoides. The sequence continues at coordinate 93,504,787 of NC_142928.1, forward strand.
TGCTTTCGTTGATAAAATATGCCAGTTCTAATCTGTGAATATTAGTTTATGACTGTACCTTTCAGAGCAACATTTATTTTTTCCTAATCAACTTTATTCTAATATAGAGTTGTTTTTTCTTTGTGTCTCAAACTTTAGAATAAGCCAACAATAGAATAAGCCAACATAAAGAGCTTGTAAAAGTTGTTTGTTCAACCACTTTTTGTAAAATTTCGATATGGCAATTATATGATTTTCCAGCTTAAGGTGAAAACAAATTGGTTGTTAAAACGTTTCAATATCTCTTTATGAAGACATCCAGCATTTGTATCAAGTGAAATGGTTAAAAACTAAAAACCTTTCGTGGAAATTTGCTTTATATATATGTATGTGTGTGTATGTGTGTGTGTGTGTGTGTGTGTGTGTGTGTGTGTGTGTGTGTGTGTGTGCGCGTGTGTGTGTGTCCAATGAAGAAGACGAAGATTATTATTGTTGTTGCTGTTGCAATTTCACTTCTCAGAGCACACGATTTCACTTGCTCCGTATAATTTTGTAAGAGCGAACGACAAATTTTTGCTCAGGGTCTCACACGACCTTCTTCCACGACACTTATCACCCAAGTACCAATCTGAAAATACTCGCAGTCCCCAATAAAGCATCTTCCACCTTCATGTCAATCCCAATTTCTGCAATAAATTATTCAAACCTGGTTGTTTATGCTTCCAGTGCCCCTGCACTTTACTGGAATGACATACTCTTTCTTCCTTGTCTATATTTCGTACTATCTCATCTGTTAGTGCTTGTACTTTTCAATCTTTTCACATTCTTTATCATCCACTCCTATATCCATTGGTATGGTAATATGCATTATCTCGGTCTCCTATTTGCAGCATGATTATCATTACCAACGCCATCATTATCATCACCATCATTATCATTATTATTATTATTATTATTATTATTATTATTATTATTATTATTATTATTATTATTATTATTAATATCATCATCATTAGCATTATCATTCTCATTATTCACTGATAGATTTTTACTATTTCCAACCGATAGTTTAAGCGAAGAATGAATTAGTTACATCTACTTTTCTTTCTACTTACAAAAATCTTCACACAACTAGCAAATATTTAACCATTTGTTTCTTGTAATGAGTACATCAATCATATTTCGCACCACTCCTCAGGTTTAACTTACAAGCAGGTGAAATTACATCTCAGATATTGCTAAGGCTACAGTAAAATACACACGTGACCTCTTTAAGATTAAGGTCACTGAATTGATTGACATAAGTTTCCTCGTAGATTTGTCAAGATTTTAGCTCACAGACATGTTATATCCCTCACCTCTCTTTCTTTCTTACGCACGCTCTTTCTTTCTGTTTCTCTCTCTTTTTCTTTTCCTTTCCATAATGGTCTTTGTTGCTCAGATCTGCTTGCCTGTTCTCTGGTACTCTGAAATATCTCGTCTCTTTTTATTTCATCATTTATATTATATACATTCTGCAGGGATCTATGTCTTACTTTCCTCGCCCAGAACATTCACTCTTTATAATTCCTTCCGTACAAGTGTGTTTTCTGTAGGACTCTGTAGGACTTAATCAGTTACAAAGAACAATAACAGTATCAACCTCACGTATTTCCGAGGCATGTGACAGTCATGGGCAATGAGTCTAACTACAGATATTGCTTATAAAAAATAGTTCAATGAAAAGCTAAAAAGCTACCAAAAGATTTAATATTTGTGGTTACCGTGTTTCTTAGAATTAACATTAAAAGCCTCCATCAAATCATCCACAATATCATTAAAAGAAATCGACATAATGCCTCAAATAAAGAGGGGGAGTTCATCCTAGAATGATTTTGAGGACAAGTCTGTTCTGCAAGGTTATAACCATAATAGTATACGTCTGAATCACCTTCTCACTGGTGCTGCTTACTTTTACCTAAAATGGAATTTTATGCCCGCCTGACAGAATCTAAGATTTCCTTCCCTTCATATTATGACAGCATTGGGAAATACCAACAAAATTTCGAAAGTGGTTATTGATATCTACGCTTCAGTATAAGGCTACAAACATTATATAGGATATATTGTTAAAAATGAAAAAAAAGGTAACCGAAATATGTGGAACTAAAACCTTAACTCACTATTTGAATATTATTATTTTAATGAGTAATGCGTTGCAAATCTCCGCACAAACTGTTCTACGGACTTCAAGCAAATAACTGACATACTTATGAAAATGGTATAGCTCAAAACACTTGAAAATGAACTGCAAACTTCAAATTTCAGAGAAAAAATATGAAACATATCTGTGCAAAATAAGGCATACTGATAATCGATAAAATTATTTGGAATCTAAAAAGGGCTAATTTTACAATTCAAACTCACATGAAATATAGAAAATTTATGAAAAAAAGCTACGTATAAAATATAGAAAATTTATAACAAAAAGCTAAGTATGACATATATCCACAACATTTAAGATTCACGAATAAATACTACATAAAAATTAGACTATTAAAATGTGAGCACAATCTAACTGGAAATGTAAAAAGAAAAAAATCTTAAAATGTGACTTTAGTTTCCATTAACCTAGTTAGGTTTAAAATATACTTTCTCTATAGGGCGGCGAGCTGGCGGAATCGTTACCACGCCGAGCGAAATGCTTAGCAGTATTTCGTCTGCCGTTACGTTCTGAGTTCATCCTTTCAGGGTCGGTGAAAGAAGTACCAGTTACGCACCGGAGTCGATGTAATCGACTTAATCCCTTTGTTTGTCTCCTCTATGTTTAGCTCCTTGTGGGCAATAAAGAAATAAATATGTTTTCTTAAAACTGATGCGATATTCAACAAAAAATAGAATTGAAAATGTGTACTACAAAAAAAAGTGGACGAAATGAAATTAAAACATTATGATCATAAATAGTAAGAAGGCAAATCAGGGGGATAGATTTAGAAAAGGTAAACAAGCAAGATATAGAGCAAATGAATACAAAATCAAGACATAAAACATCTACAAAATGATGTCCGACAACAGCAGAAACAGACCTACGCACAAAATATGAACGAAATCAACGCGATGAATATTTTAATAATAAAACATTTTAAGAGACATTTAAAATATAAGAGAGGCATTAAAAATATAAAACAATATAAGAGAGACATTTAAAATATAAAAGTCATTGACCAATATTAGATTCACCCAAAGAAAAAAATACTAAACCGAAACAATATTAAATGTAGGTCAGTGTATCAAGAAATGTATTGAAAACAGACTTAAAATGGATTTGTTCCAAAGAACCCATATAACGTTAAATACATCCCGAAGAAGCACAAATGAACGTAGGCACTTCTTCATAACTGAGATACTTATCTACGAAAATCTTAAAAATAAAAACAACAGACGTTATAAATAAAGATATTGAGAGAAAGATAAATGTTTTTTAAAGATTTCCTCTTAGACATTGAAATCAAAAAAGAGAATCTAGAAAGAGAAGTAAATTCTAGTAAAATTTAGTAAAATACATCATAACAAGGAAGCAGTAAAAAGAATGCTTTAAAAAAATAGCTAAAGAATTTTGATCATAAATATTTTCTAATAGTAGGAAAAACAAACATTCGAGAACAGTCTGAAACAATGTTTAGAAGAATTCGAGAGCAAATAAATTGAAATTAATGCAATACTAACGACGAGAGAAATATAATAATTTGGGGTGCAGCAAGGCATTGATTTCAAAAACGTCATACGGAGTGACAGCTGTAAAAATATTTCAAATGGATAAACTGCTTGAGAAATATAGTCACTTCTAGAAAGAATTAAAGAAATACGATATTTCAAAGGGTATAACGGTTGTAAAGATTCACTTGTACATATAAAAGTGGCTAAACGGAGATAGAAATATATCAGATTCCCAGAGTTGTTAGCTAAATGTTTGGGTTCCATAGGTATTCAACAATATAAGGGAAAAAATTGAAATCGTAAATCCCCAGGTGATAAAAACAACAACAGCTACTATTGTCTTTACTGATGAGAATTATAAAAAAAATTAAGAATGATGATCATGATGAAGAAGAAGAAGAAGAAGAAGAAGAAGAAGAAGAAGAAGAAGAAGAAGAAGAAGAAGAAGAAGAAGAAGAAGAAGAAGAAGAAGAAATGGAAAGAACTGGAACTGCATGGCCAATCCTTGCAACAAATCGAACATGTTGAAAGCTAAACTTGCTACTTTTGGTTGACAGACAGACGGGAACTTGAAATAAGAGACGGAAGCATTAATTATATCTCCTCAAGAAAAAGCTCTAATAATAAACCCGATCAAGGCAAAGATCGATAAAAACTCAGTCAGACAGCAAATATGGAATCTAATAGAAAGGAGATAAGTATCAATCACATTTTGAATGAGTGCAGTATACTAGCACAAAAGGAATACAAACGCAGACATGGCTGTATAGGCAAAGGAGTGCAGTGGGATGTAGTATTGTATGTGGGTTCAAAAAGACAGACCAGTGGTATGTACTCGAATCAAAAGCTGTGGTAGAGAAGAAGCATTACTAGATCTTGTCGTAATGCGCCGTACATATTGACAAAAAAGATCATACAGGACTATAGAACACAAAATAAACAAACAGCGCGAGATAATGAATTTTGCAACTTCATATGATAGCAGAGTGAATAACAAAGAAATAAATATAAAAACTGAGAAATTCTAGGGGCTAACCAGGGAGCTGAGGAGGCTGTGTAAGACAAAGACAACGATTATTCCTGTAGTAGTAGGTGTACTTGAAACAGCACACAAGATGTTACATAAAGGACCGAAATAAATCGGAATTGGATCTCGCATTGCTGAACTTCAGAAAGTAACATCCTATATTCTGCAAGAATTCTAAAAAAATTCTTGAGATTTATTGTCACCTAAACTAAAGATAAAATAACCTCTACATAAATTAGCCTTCATTAGCGTAACAACAACAACAACAGCAACAACAACAACAACAACAACAACAACAACAACAACAACAACAACAACAACAACACTAATAATAATAATAGTAATAATAATAAGACAGTAGCATTCGCGTTCACTACGCTAACAGCCGACCTCGGCGACGTCGTGCGCACGCACTTCGCTCGCATTTTGCTCGTGGGTCGTCGTTGCGTGCCGGCGTCGTTGGCCGCTTGGTTAGCTGTCAGGTTCCCGTGCTCGTTTGCAAGGATAAAATACTGCCTCTTCCAGTGCAGCACACTTGTCCAAAATAAATACAGGAGGAAGTACAATAACGTGGCTAAGTTAATTCCCCGAAGTTTGCGTGAGAATTACTGTCTTGGAAAGACACAGAGATGGTACAAACATATGCAAAAATGAACAAGAAATTGTCGCTGAGAGCAATCTTGTAGGGTTTTACTATTCAATGTGACTCTCTAGTAGATGCTCGGCGAGACATTGCTGTAGTAGATATAAGTAAAAAGGAAAATAAGATTATAGATATTGCCATACCTGGGAACGCACGGGTAGGTGACAAGAGCTGGAAAATGTGGAAAAACACAAGTTACTAGAAGGAAAATATTGCAAAAATGTTTGTAATGAAAAGCGTAACTGTCATCTCAGTAGTTGTAGCGGTACTCGGAGCACTAACATCCAAGTTCGGGATGTATGTCGGAGAAATTGAAATTTAGATGGGTATATTGCATGCTCAAAACCTTCTCTATTAGGGACAGCAATGAACTTGAGATTAGCCCTTCTGTGTTAAGTATCTTCCAAGACATTTGACAAGTAGGTTCTAAGTCTTGTAATTCGTAGAAAGAGACCTTGAGAGAGTCTGTGAGATCGTTGACAACAGATTGCTGTCTGCTCACACAGAATTAACCAGAGCAAGTATGATCGAGAATTCTGATAAGTAATATAAAATATAAGAATAAGTAAGAAAGAAGCCGAAAACATAGACTCAGTCCTCTTAAATACGAGTCATCTCAACTGTGGAAAGAGAAAAAGATGGAGATAGTGTCAATTATCAAAGTGTATTAAGAGAGATATAAAGAAAATAGAGCACACTGTCCAGTAGAGCTGTTGTACAAAGTATGCTTCATTAGTATGGCCAGATTCAACAAGAAAGTATTTGATAGTTGAAGAAAAGAGATGGCATGGTACCGTAGGCTGAAGTTTGCAAGCCCGCCACATATGCAAGATTCACATAGTTCCAACAAAATTTGAGTTAAAGCAATTGTAATAATTAAGAGCATTTTCTTTGGAATGGAAAGCATGAACCAATGGGAGTGGTAGAAAATGACACAGGAAGATCCTTTCTGACACCCTGTTCCAATGTGGTCGTAGTATCCTACATCGGAAACCCGATATTCTACTGTCAGTCAAGGAAGAAATAACGTACCTGATCATAGATATCGTTTCCCCTAGTAACCGAGAGAACCATCGAAAACGGAGCAAAATTGACTGAACATGAGGCTCTGAAACGCAACCTCGAAAAGCTATGGTCAATCAAAAAAGTGTATATTGTTCCAAACATTATTGCTGCCCTAGATAAAGTGAATCCCCCGCCAAAACATTGTTTGAAAATGATAGGAATAAAAATGATAGGTAAATACTAAGAATAGAAATGGAAATTGGATATATTCAGAAAAGAACAATACTTTGCAGTGTAAATATCACCGCAATATACACGATAGATAAAAATAAAGTACCACCTTAATTTACGGGAATTATACAGCTAATATTTTAATGAACCCCCCAGTGACTTGCTGAGTATGGTCAAATATGAAGCCTGTTCCTGTTGTCATCGGATCAGTGGATTCAATACCATCCAACCTGAAGAAGCATCTGAAGATTTAGAAAAATCATACAATCTTGGTGTATTGCAAAAGCCGGCTTTACTTGGAACTGAGCGCATACTGAGTAAAGTACTGTCTATCTGAGATTCTTGTGACTTGACAGACAGCGCAAATGTACTGCTCACACAATATCTTCAGTCTATAACATCAAAATATTGGATACTTAATTAATCGAAAGAAATTATTAAAACTTTGATGGGAAGTATTGTCGATAATACTTCTAAGATTTATTGTTCATTTCATCATATAACTAACGTATTAGATATGTTCATATTAGCTGAAAATCTCATATCATTTCTAAGCAAACACCCGGAGATGTTTGAAATAAATATTAGCTGTATTACGTACCACCACAAATAATGTAAAAACAACACAAATAATATTTGAGTTTTGTAACATCGAAGTATAAGAAAAATGATAAGAACAAAAGTCAACATCAGAAACCAGGAACAAATAAACTGATACCCAATAAAAATAAAGACAATTTCAATACAGAGACAGACTTCCCTCCTCTAGTAATTGATAGTGAAACATTAAAGTAAAGTAATAAATACTGATTTAAGAAAGAGTATTTTCGAAGCGAAAACAATATAACAGAAATTAAAACAGACCGCTTAAAGTTGTGAATATTTATATAAACACTAGTAACGAATACAAAGCAACAAATATGAAGACGTTGAGAACGTAAATTACGAATATAGCACATGGTACGAAAAACCAAATGCAAATGAAATAGCATGTACGAGATACAGACTAATGAAAATCGAACGAGAAATCACACAAACAAAAATATGGGTAAAAACGAACAGACGAAAACTTCAAGAATAGAAGCTTAGAACGAGAAAAATTGGGAAAATGACAATGAAATATTAAAAGTAAAAACAAAACTGTTATTCAAGATGACGAATGAAAATACATGCCAAAGGATAACTTGAAGTTTTATAGCCACAGAACTATTAGTGAACACGTCATCTGCAAATACTTAATGATATCAGAGAGTACGATCAATATCATCAGATTAAAAGTAAGAATATATGCCGCACTCACAGTACTTACAAAGAAAAATAGATATTTCTTTAGAACTAACGATGTAGAAATCCAAAATACAGTCATATAACATGGAGCACAAACATTTATAAAATGAAAGAAAATACAGAGAGCCTTCCATAATTTATAACATTAAAAGTGAAACTTGAAACAAAGAAATTTAAAACCAAGGTAGACAAGCGAAGTGGAATTTATTTTTAATATTTGCGATCCCAGTAAAGCTAAAACACACAGTAGCAAAATATCAATGAATTTCAAAAGCGGCAGCAATTAGTCTGATTCTCACATAATAAATCTCGATGAAATAAAACAGAAATCATCACAATATCAACGGCAAGAGGAATAAGTATCCCTTAGATGATATAGACAGTGGAAGAATCACTCTAAACGGGTTTGTTCCAAACGACAACTAAAGCTCTTATATTAACGTGACAGGCCATATGTACACTTAATATGTTAGAAAACGTAAACAATATAAGAACATACACTCTCGGTTGAGATATTTAACAATAACACATAGAATGTGAAGAGATGTTTCAGAAAATACTAACTGGCTGATTTGAGTAGAAAGCTATATAACCTACGAAACTAAAGAAACATCTAACTTGAAAATAGGGATTATCACAAACAGCAAATAAACATCAAAACAAAAGGACCATTTAGAGTGTAGTAAATGCTTACATTGTCGTGAAAAGTTAAATGTTAATCAATAAAGCCATTTGCGAAGATGTAGAAGATGGAAGATTTGTGCATGCTAACAAGTGATTACCCGAGGATTTTAATAATGTTCCCTACATATCGAAACTGGAAACATTAGTCATGGGTAGAATAGAAACACTACAAGAGAGATTCATTACACATGACATCAGTAAGTAGCAACAAATACAAGGAATTAATGCGTTTTCTGAAGCTGTAGAATTCCAAAATATCTTGTAAATAATAACTGAAGACTGATACAATTAATTACAAATGAAGAAAAAAATAAAAACACTATTTTTCTGTCTTCAGGGAAGGAAATCAACAAACAAACAAGAAACACATTGAAATTACAAAATGTGAAACGAAAGGAACGCCGAACGAAACTGCAAACGAAATAAATGTAATGACAATATATGAAGAAACTGTTAGAACATGAAGGATATAATCAATAATACACTAAAAATTACAGTAACATTACTGGGAAGTATAGAACCCAAAATGAAGACTCAATGATTCTTCGTTAAGTTACAGGTTTAACAAGGACAACACAGAAATGAAATGCCTCCTAATCGGAAAAGTATCCAAATGAATCATGTTGTGTGTTTTTAAAGGCTGAGTTACCCCCTATAGTAATATCTGGAAATATAAATTGAATACGAGGACGAATCAAAAAAAAAGAAATAATCAATGTTACACTCCAAAATATATTAGCACATGCGCAGCGATTTTTAGTGGAGTGGGATCCAGAAGTAATGTCGCTAACCATTTTGTCCGACGACCTACTGCTTCTGACAATCCATGTTCCTCTTAATAACAACATCAAATCCACCTGAAATATTTTAAATAAATCTAGGCTACGTAGGGAACAAATTAATTATGTTCAATTATAAACCAATCAGAAAGAAAATCAATGAAGGATGTCACTTAGAGAAATTATTGCGATTATTGCACCAAAAGAACTCTGTATGTTCTTTAGAAACGCCGCTGCACTCCGTTCTCAAATGAGTCTTCGAACAAAAACGCCGATCTCTTAATGCCAGCGAAATAATATGAAATAAAATCGAAATTCAAATTGAATGATGCACAAATGTTAAAAAGAAATCTACAGCAAGGCATTGCATGCGTACTGCACGACAACACCGTATTCAAATCACGGAAGTATTATGGAAGGCACATTTATGTTATGGATAAAGCAAATTTTATAGAAATCAGTGCAAACATACTAATCAATCTATAGTATTTTATGATAAACAATAGCAAGTTCCTAGGACAATAAAACTGACAAACTCATAGACAGGATTCATACTGAAAATATTTATATAAACAAAACGATAAGTGAATCATCACAGATCATAAAAACATCGGAACAGAACCAAACATGGAAACGACATAAAGCCAAGAAATTCACAGAGCTTAAATGAGACATATATGAGATGTAAAAGGGAAACAATTATAAGTACAAAATACACCCCCCACACAGGGTACTACATAAAATTAAAAACAAAGAGAAACATAAATAATAAAATGCAATAAAATGCACTGGGTAGTTTAGGAGAACGTGTAGAAACTCTTGGCGAAATGCGGAGATACACCAAAATTACAACATAGACCGCAGAGCCACAACAAACAGATTATACGTCAAAATATATCAGAGTGCCTTAAATGAATAATACGGAATGTAGATATGTACACATTGGAAAATTAATAAAAATGATCAATGTAAACACACACGCTTGGATTAAGCAAGTGACTTAACAAATGAATAATTTTAGTACGGTCCTGCAAGAAAATATACTGATGATAATATAGTGCCAGAATATCAATAGAACGGTCGATCCGTTCCATTCAGCGGCATTGATAGTTGTGAGTGTAACTATAGTTCTGTTTGCAATGAAGTTAAATCTTGAACAAATGTCCATTGCAAGTCAATGAGAAAGCGCGTCACTTTAGGTTAAAATAAAAGTAAGAAAATTTTTAGCTTAATGAATGCGAATGTGAAATAGGAAATGGCAACTAAAATAAGTATGCACGACAAACCGAAAGCTACTCATAGCAGGAAATGCTGGAAAATAAGACACATCTGAGAAAGTAAAGTATCTGACCGAAATACGAAGAGTTTCTGCTAACGCATAAACAAAATATAATGCTATAACATTTAACATCACAGATGGAGATTCATAAAAATACGCAACCTATCAGTAAGAGAAAGATCTTTAATATAATAGCACAAGCATGAGGCATGATATTCGGTAAGGAACTCATTAACACAGTGAAATGAACAAACGAATTGATAGGATCTGGAATTAACGTGTTCCATAATTAATGACTGAAGCAGATGATTAATTCCGATAGATATATAGCATTAACTCCTAATGAAAGATTGTGCAGACCAAAATCAACAAATTATTGGATACTCGACACATTCTACACAAAGATGGAAGCCCAATTCATCAACTACAACGTACCAGATTTGTAACTAAAAATATCACTAAAAGGCAATGTAAAGACAATTGAAAGCCAGCTCCAAAGACGTAAGAGGAGAGAATAGATTCAATATAAATTGAGCGTTAAGTGACTTGAAAAGATTAAACAAAAAGTGACACATCCCCTGAGAGCCTTCTGCCTTCATATTCCCGAGGCTGATAGACACGTACATACATATGGAGGTACACACGCATGGAAAGACACGCGCTTGCAATTCACGCTCGCGCACATGCACACATATACAGGTACACACGCATAGAAACACACGTGATTCCAAACACACACACACACACACACACACACACACGCATATATATATACATAGCATATGCTTAAGTATAGTGCTCCCTGATATCTAATAAAAATATACAATTAGAATAAGATAATAAGTATGGAAGCATGAAAACATTTAGAAGTTACCAAGAGAAGTGTGTCTGTAAAGTTAATAAAGAAATATGAAGAAGCACACTAACTCTTTACTCTGTATACGAAAGCAAAAAGTGCAAAGTAGAAAGTAAATGAGGTAAAAATGTTACATCGTAAGAAAACAAAAGAAGAGGTTTTAATCAGATCACTCAAAACAAAATCTTATAAGAAGAATAAATACATAACCGTCGTACGCTGACGAAGGGTAAATACCCAAAAACTCGAATCCGTGCGTATCACATTAGATCGAGGATGGGAAGGATGACTTCCCTTTGCAAATACCGACAGGGCACAGATGTGTGTCAATAGCCAGCTGGAGGAGATGTTCTCCCGGGACTAAAAGCAACAGTAACATTCACCCTTAGGGTTTTAGCCGCATTTAAGTGGCAAATATACTTCACGTTGTCGTGGAGTTACTGTTTATACCTCGCTCAGAGATTTAACATTGCTTAAAAATACATAACCAATATCTCAAGAGACTTGGAAGAGAGGAAGTAATTAAGAGTGAGTGTCAGCAATTTCAAAAAACTCTGGGCTAGAAGCAGAAGCAGAATACGTTATACTAATTGCCACTGATTACTGCTTATCCACGAGAAACTAGAGAAGGAAACTCGTGTAAGTAACCTCGATTCTTGCTAAGTCTTTGCGTAGCTTCAGATACAATCGATTTGACATTTAACTCTACATGGTCATTAAATAAGATTTTAATTTCACAAGAAGAAGAATTGGTATAAATGTATGTCAATATTGTATAAACATATACTAAATGGTAGAAACTGACATCAATATGATAATGTCCGAACGCTATCTCCTTTAACATGTCTGTCTAAAGTAATGCATAGGTTAACGCGAATAGTGAATCAAAGATTGCCACGAAAACATGTGTATAGTAAAGAAAATTACTAGTGGAATATACAATCTATATATTTTAACAAACCATGACTCAAAAAGTGTTTCAGAGACTCTAAAATATGATGTGAACATTGGGATAGTTTGATACTACTTCGAAAATTAAGCAAAATGAACATTACTATTATTAAACTCAATAACAATTATCATAAAATAAATATGAGCAAAGACATAAAAAATAAACCAGGACTCATAAAATCACGCATAGTTAACAAAGGTAGCTCTTACTCTAATACGTATATCACACCTCCTACACAAGTTTGATCCAAAACAATAGCGTATGTCGAGCGACTCCCTATTGTGTTCATAATATATAGCAATGGTAATGATGCAATTCAAAAGAAATACATACCACATGATCAAGAAATAATTGTATTTCACAGGGCATACGATTACATAGCTGATAACTTACGCTCATACTCTACAGAATCCATGATAACTGGTAACTTACGCTCATACTCTACAGAATCCATGATAACTGGTAACTTACGCTCATATTCTACAGAATCTATGCGCCACATATTCTAAGTATTCACAGTATAATACTAAAGCACAAATTACACCAATCACGCCTTTTACGAATAACATAATCAACAACAAAATCCAACTACCCCATCTGTATACAAGAGACGTGGCACTATATATAAACATGCCGCACAAACTCATATTAAGCTGTTCAACACGACGACAATATTACATAGTAATAATATGAATGATGTGGAGAGGAGGATGTTTAATAAAATACGAAAAGAACAACAGCAAAATTTTCTCCGGATAGAGGCCTAAAGCCAGTAATTTTAAATGTATTATTTAGTCGATGCCATCGACCCCAGTGCTTTTCTGGTACTTCATTTCATGGATCTTTCAGTTATGAAAACCAAATTTTCCCCAAGACCAATATTAACACTAATCATTTTATACTATCCTTTTAATATTAATGTTAAAAGCTGGACTCTTTGTGTGATATAACACGTATAAAGAGAATAAAAGTCACGGTTATAGCTTCAATATTATAATATAGTGGAAGTTAAGTGAACTGCAGTTCTTAAGTATAAATAGTAGGATTAAAAAATATTCAATAGCATAATCAGAAAACGAAGCTAAAAATTTTTCTTGATATATATATATATATATATTTAAGAGAAGAATGAAGTTCAGTTTGGAAACGTACCATATGAAGACGACTATTTGAAATAAAATCAGACAATATAAAAGTTTCAAACAGAAGGAAAGCACGAAACCAAAACGGAATACCAAATAATGCTAATGAAAATATGAAGAGCAAAACAGTCAATGGCCAAGACACACCATAATTCAGCAATGTACTTGGCACAAAGATTGAATGCCAACAAACAAGACAGTTTCATTTCGATCGTGCCAATTAAACAGTGCGCTCGTTACTCATAACTCACTGCTTATGCATGAAAAACCGGATAAAATAACACAGATTACACCATACATACGCTAAGGAATCATCACCAAGCAATATATTAGACCGTACTCTGTACAATAAAAACGCTGTAAAATAGCAGAGTGCATAATCTTGCGCCATCGATATCCAACTCTATAACACAAAACATCATTCATGCAAAATTTACGTAACTCAAACACCACCCAAATACATTAACAAATCTCATATTTCACCTCCTCAGCAAAAAAAAAGAAGCCTAAACACTAAAATAGTAGCAGAAATAACAAAACAAATACCAAAACATATACACCTGGTATATTTTAACAGCCACTTTCTTGCCTTCAAGAGAATGTTACACTCATTCACTGGGTGCACAAGCAAATGATATATTTTTTTTTTCAATCTCGTCTACTGCTGTCGGTATCTTCGTTATTGAAGTTTTTTTAATTTCATTGTTTCACTTGATGTGTTTGGTAGTTTCTGCTGTTGTTGTTGCTAATGAAGATGGCTATGAAAATGTTCTTATTATCATATTTTTCGTGTGATGTCAATTCTTTTTGTGCTGTGACTGCAACAGTAATAGTTGTTACCATAACACTGATTTTTTTCTTTCTTTTTAATGCTATTGCTGAGCTGTTGTTACAATCTCTTTCTCTTTCTCTTTATCTCTCTCTCTCTCTCTCTCTGTCTCTCTCTCTAACTGTAACTCTCGTACACCCACTCGCGCTCGCACACAAACATCCTCTTGCCCTTTGATTCACCTTTTATATCTCATTTCCTTCCGACACGAAGAGCATGAAGCCATAATTGGATTCCATGTTGGCTTCTTTGCATTTTTGGTTGTGCAAATTACAGATATTTCAAGAACAAACAAAAAACTCCTTTCCAAAAACGATTCTAGCCGAAAGGGGTTAGTAACATCGAAAGAAAAAATAACACACCACTCTATTGTAGTTCAGCTCCTCAGAAACATTTTCATTAAAGAACAATGCTGCAAATACTTGTTAGAGTGAAAGAAAACGTCACCTCATTGCTGAAACCGCCGAATGCTCTAAATTTGTGGCGATAATAATAATAATAATAATAATAATAATAATAATAATAATAATAATAATAATAATAATAATAATAATAATGATGATGATGTTTATTTGTTTATTTTTATATTTTTTTACTTATTTTTAGTGTTGCTTAATATGTTTTGATAACATTGCTGTTTCTTTTCGGATATCATCAGAAAAAAGTAATTAAAATTCATTATAATGACAGATCTATCGGACTTTCAAAGAGGTCAAATTCTTGGTGCTCGTATGACAAGTGCTAGCGTAACGAAAACAACCGAAATGTTTGGTCTACCACGAAGTACTGTCTCGAAGGTAATGACAGCTTTTGAGAAAGAGGGGAAAAAACTCGTCGTCCAAGAGAAACTCTGGAAGAAATCCAAAACTTTCAGATATGGACCGTCGGACTTTTACGCGGATTGTTAGAAAGGATCACAAAAATACATTTCCAAAATTACTGCACACCTTAATATCCACTTCGAGAACCCGATTTCTACAAAACCTGTTCGCCGTTTACTCCACAAAGTCGGATTTCACGAGAGGGTTGCAAACAGAAAACCACTACTTTCAAAAACAAACGTTGCAAAGCGTTTAAATTGGAGTAAAAACCTACAGAATTGGTCCGTAGAGCAGTGGAAGAATGTTATTTTCTCGGACGAGTCATTCTTTACTTTATTTCCGATCACCGGCCGAGTAAACGTGTAGAGACAGCCAAAAGAAGCATTTGACCCACACTGCCTTCTTCTAGCACTAAAAAAATGAGGAGGATCTGTGATGATCTGTGTGGGGTCATATCTTAGAATTCCGCCGGCTCAATGGTTTCCCTTCATTGCAGAATTAATAGTCAAGACTATTTGAGCATTTTATCTGATCAAATTCATCCTATAGTTGAGGAACTGTCTCCGGGTAGAAACGCAATATTCCCGGAAGATAATGCATCAATTCACACAACTAAAGTAGTTACTGAATGGCACGAGGAACATTCTAGTGAAGTTGAGAATCTTATCTGGCCACCACAGTCCCCGGATATCAATATTATTGAACATTTATGGTGCATTTTAGAAAAACATGTAAGGAGTCGATATCCTCCACCATCATCACTACAAGAACTGGAGACTGTCTTAGCTCACGAATGGACAACAATTCCTTTGGAAACAATTCAAAACTTTGTGCGAGTCCATACCTCGTAGAATTCAAGCTGTAATTACTGCCAAAGACAGTCCTACCCCATATTAAAATAAATTTGTTTGAAATTTTATTTAAGTGTTTCCATTATTTTGTCCAACCCTTGTATATATATATATATATATATATATATATATATATATATATATATATATATATATATATATATATATATATATATATATATATATATATATATATATATATATATTGACGTTGATCCTCACCAGTTGTCATATAGTAAAGAAATACTTGCGAGTGGTGTCAGTAAATATAATGAGAGAAATAGATGACCGAAAGAGTTCATTTTCGTGCTTATAATGTGTTATATCTGATCAGATCCACATTCCCACAATGGAGCGAGTTCCTTGTTGTGGACGTTGTACCAATTGTTATAAGGAGTTAGCCTGTAGTTTTGGTTGCCCAGTTCCGGCAACTGTCAACAAAAACGATTTGATGTCTTTCTGCTGGCAAAATCAACAAAATCAAAAAGAAAGACTTATGAACAACAAATCTCAGAAAACGTTATTGTTCTCAAACGAAAATGAGAAGGAGATTCAATAGGAAATATGCCCATTGTACTCAGAGCATATACAATCTCCGATATTCACGGCAGTAATGTCACATCTCTGGTTATAGCAAAGGATGTCACCTTATATTCCAGCCACAGACCAGTAAGTCGAGACATCGTTTCCCTAGAATAACTAGCATCAGTATCCCATCTTCTGAAGACGTTTAGGCAATACTTATTGAATAAGATTTTCAAAGTGCCCAGAGAAGAAACGAATAAAACAAATCGACGACACACTCAAAAGATATTCAAATGTTAGCTGAATAAATACAAGAAAGTATAATGAAGTTGCCTCTCCCGAGAACTAAGGCATATTTTGAAGAAGCGAACAAAGTAAAAAAAATGACACTGGAGATTGGAAAGGCTGGTTTAACGCTTGAAAAGAGAATATAACATGCCAACAAGAAAAGATAAGAAGTTCGTAGTGATGGGATAGAACTTTAGCACTCCGACACTATCTCAAAAAAACAAGACCAACACTACCAACACCATCGTCACCATCACAATCCCCACCATCACTATCAACCACAACCATCACAAACATATACGAATTCCATTTTGCATCCAAAACAAGAACAGCAGCAAAGAAATATTACTAACGTTACTGCCATAAACACAAGTAAAACATTTAATGAAACATGTACATTAATACACAGACATAAATCAAGGTGATTTCATCACACCAACAGATGGCACAGCGAAGAAACTAGAAAGAAACATTATCCTAAACAACACATAAATATACAATATGATAAAAAAATAAATATCCCGATAGAACATTAGACATCAGAAACAACGTCATCATAAGTTTTATATACAACTGTTTATGGAAACAACCAGAGATATCCATAGGTTGTCCATATTTTAATATTGCCGTCTACATAAATCACAAGAAACTTAGAAGAATCGCAAAGAAAAGGCTTCGTAACCGCCGTGCTTGCGGCGAGTCGACCAATTCTTTAACGTGAGTTGACCAATTCTTTAACGCAAGTTGACCAAGTCTTTAAAGCGAGTTGACCATTTCTTTAACGTAAATCACGAATTTTGCGTTGTCACAGTAAAGTCACATGCTCACAGATACGATAGACCGAAAGCCGCCATATGAATTCGAGTGGCAGAGGCACTGTATTGAAAACAAATTCTTTCAAATAATCTCACATTCTGTCTTCTACCTTTCTAGATGTTTTTGTGACCTTAAGTGGTTAAGGAACGAAACATTATTATCATTATTATTATTATTATCAATATTCTTATTAGTAGTAGTAGTACTAGTAGTAGATGTAGTAGTAGGTGTTGTTGTTGTAGCATCAGCAGCAGCAGTAGGAGGAGGAGGAGGGAAGAGGGGCAGTTAGTGTTAGTTGTGGTTGTATTTTTATATCTCAAGGTGAGTTTAATTGAATAGCTAGATTCAAACATTATCATCAGAGACGCTTAACGAGAATGTTGAGGAAGCTTAACATGATTAAAAAAAGAATTAATGAAAGCAAAACATTGAAATAAAACAAGCCAGTTGAAAACTAGTCCTCTGAGTTATTTCATATAAATAATATAATACAAAGAACTAATGTAATACAAAAAAATGGTTCATTTTCTACGTACCATGCTAGACTACTTTGTTCAGGTGTAAACAAAATAACAAAAGACCGTATGTCAGTCTATGTTTAGACATATTAATCATCGTCACACACTACACACCACATAAAGGAAAAAAGAGGAATTGAAATGGTTTTATTCAAGTGAAAATTAGCCGAGCAAAATTTATTTTGAATGTTATGAACGAAAATAACGAAAAATGTACTTAGAAAAACTTGGCACCGCAAAAAGATAATACACCATATTTTGAAGAAAGTTTCCATTTATCAAATACAGGATCAGACTTTAACTCATAAACTGAAGAGCATACACGTTATTAGAAGATTGTATTCATGTTCACCATATTTATTTTACAGTCACATTCTACCTAAAATTTCTAAGCCCGACGGAAAATATTGAATATAAAGATAACGTTAGTAAGAGAATAGCAAACCTATAGAGATATACACTTAATTATAACACAATACCAGATATCAAATTATAATGCAGAAACCAACACTAAACCAATGTAACAATGAACGCACTAGATCTAGTGCGTGCAGTAGAGTCAAAATAGATAAACAAAGCAAAACTCTGGTGACCCTACAAAATACTGACTAATAACATCCGAAGCATCATAACAGCGGCAGAAATGCGAATAAAAGAGAAGCTGAGGCAGATAAAATTATAGAAATTCTAAATCATTCATCCGAATATATATGGTGATAGAAATAATTTCAAGCAATAGTCTCTAGAGAGCAAGATACAAGTAACTTCAACTGTGAGAACTCACTAATAAGTTAGCAATAAATGCAATGTGCGGGCCTCGCCATATCAGACTTAATGAAGATAAACGTGAACATAAATGGAACCATGTTAAACGGAATAATAAGTGCAGTAGCCACAAATGTTACACAGGAAAACGGGTACCCTTTCAGAATACCAAAAGTTTGAAATACCGAAATACAAACAAGATATGGAAAGAGAAGTAAAAGATCAAAAATAAATAAAAACCTCTCCCTATCAATGAGGAATATCGACTGAAGACAACGATGTAAGTACTACAGAAATATGCCATAAAAAAGGAATAGTCTAAGTCAAAAAACAATCCATTGAAGCAAGAGTTGAGCAAAACAAGCAGCTCGACATCAATCTAAAACGAATTTATCAAAGAATAGTAAGAAATAAAATAGTAATTGCAGCACCGACATGCAGTATACTTCAAACTAGTATGTGCAGCGAATGTAAGCCGAGCCCATGTAGAATGCACAAACAAAATCATATATATATATATATATATATATATATATATATATATATATATATATATATATATATATATATATATATGTATATATATATATATGATATGCTAACCACGAACAGAGAATGACAAACTCTCCGTTGTAAGACTATATAATGTGTAAAAAGAGAAATAGAAAACCCGTAGGAACTGTTAAAATGCAAACGTAATCCAATTTTCAAGAGAACTAACGCATGCAAGGCTGTTTCAGAAGTGCAAAAAAGCGAGAAATTATAATAATGATACAGGCAAAATACAAACGATATATGAAAGTGAATTTTAGGAAGAGATTAATACTTAAATGTGTTAAATGCAAAATATCTAGCTATCACGCTAGTGATTTATAATTATAACATTCTCAGCCTAACGTTACACAAGTGAAATAAGAATTACAATGCCTCGATTCAAAGCCACACCTCAAAATGTAATGTAAAAAGATTATATTTATCCACTACTCAGAGACGTAGGGTCTTACTCAATAAGAAACTTATAAAATCCCAGCAATTTTTAGCAAACAAACAATGGGAACACAAAAATATCTACAAAGAAACAGACATACAAAAAAACAAGCATAAAAATGATTTAGTAGTATCAAAATTAACAGACATTTGTGAGTGAAGGGAGAAAATAAAACTTGTGAAGAGAATCATTAATGAATTAAGTATTAAGATAAGTATTAGGTTATTTCATGCTAAAGTAAAATAGGCTTTTGCTGACACATACATGGAAAACACTTAGACGAATGCAGATACGGGAAAATTCGCACCATGGCTGAGAGGCACAAATCTCAATACTGACACAGAAGGATTACTTAGGCATAAATTCAAAGCCTTCCTACACAAAATCCCCAAATGTATGTAACGGAGTAAAATATATTATCCCCAACATTTGTACCATTGTAATAATTCACAACCAAAGTGGAAAAAACAAGCACGTGCATGAGAGATTTAATACCTTCATACATATACTGAAATATAATCCAGCATTGTCAAATACTCAAAGAAATGAAGATATATATTCATTAGGTGACAGAGCATGGTAAATATACAATACCCTGATATATAACAATTTAAAAAAATATTACTGATAACCTGCATATAAGTATCATAGTCTAACAATATATAAAGTGACACCTAGTGGAGCACATTTCACAAGAAGTAAAACCTTTCCGAAATAAAGACCTAGTTATATAGAGAAATGTGGAATGAGAATACTAACGATACGTATAATATTAGGTGATTCGAAAATGATAACAATGCAGACAAATAATACAGAAACAGGATTGCTACAGTTGCATAATGAAACAGCATGTACACAGTAGCAACCTAGATCACAGACGAAAAATTAAGGATTTTGGTACAAAAATCTATTCTGAATCAAATAACAAAATATCAGCATATATCGTGAAATTTGCAATGCACAATCAGTGATACAATGTAGGTACGCAATCCAAGTAATACAATTGAGCTCGTATAGTAAGAAGTTTGATCTCCAACTACATAGTTCTGCGTCCAGACCCACTGCGTGCCACCTTGGGTAATTGCCTTTTAAGCCGTCAGAGTGAATTTCTTAGTCGAAGACTGAAAAGAGTCAGTCATATGAGTGTATGTGTGCCTATTTGTGTGTGTATTTTTGTTCGTATGTATGTCTTTATGTCTGCGTTTATCTCCTACCACTGTTTGATAGCTGGTGTTGGTGAGAATAAGTGCAATACTTTTAAAAATCCCAAAGAGGATGCGTTCGGCGAAAATACTTCAACGCTGTGCTCTAGCATGTTCGCCGTATAATGAGCCAAAATAAATATGTAAGAACAATTTTCTTTTATATTTATGATAGGATCTCTGTTACTTTGGTGTTCATAACGTTTTATCAATTTGCTTTTTAGTTATTTTAGAAATATGCCAGGATCAAAATTTAGAGGAAAATACACTGTGCTAAATATACTGCAATATAATGGCAATCGTGTTGAGCTCTTCCGGTGATAATGGATATGCAAGCATACTATGCTCATAGGATATGATATAGGCAATAACAAAATAAGTAAGAGTTTATCAGGAATGAAATCTGAATTAGGCAGAAAATGGAGAAGACTTTTCATCAAGAAACAAATTGACTACCATCGGCTTTTATTGTTTTGTACAAAAATTTAACATTGGTAACAGCCGTTTCTACTATCTATGTCAGCCGGTGCTGCCAAAGAAAATTATGAGAACATATTTGTCATCCTTTATAGCACATACGATATGGTATATGGAGCTTCAAGAGATTGGTGGATACAAACACTTAAAATAAAAGAAGAGGAAAGATGAAAGAACATAGCTTCGAGATGAGGAGAGCAGTTTTAATAAACTAGGATCATACCATTCTGCAGTGTAAAGCTTGAAGTCGATGACCAAATGAATAAACTAGAAAAATAATTGGTGAGTTAATCTTTCTTTAGGGGTACCAGGGTGTATAAATAATGATAAAATGAAACAAGTACCTAAGTATAACTGGATTCCCCAATACGTCTAGAAAAAGAATAGATTTAGTATCATAATTTGAAGGTAAATGCCCTAGCAAATACCTCTCCTAACGGTAATCTCCCTTTAACTTTTAGCTATTTACTATCGCACGGTACCTTTCATGCTAGGTTGGTTTATAATAACACAAGCGGCCTTGGACCACTTATGATATAGGCTACTCCCCCACACTTCTATTTATTTCTTTATTTACATCTTCCCCTCTGACGGTATAAGTTGCCCTTGGTTTTAAATTAAACTGACCAGGGATGGCTGGACTTTGGTCAATTCCATTACAGACAACCGGTGGTTGGTCTTTAGAATACATTAGTAAGTACACTATTGTAACAACTTTATGGGTATGTCTTGGATAAATATTAATTATTGCAATTTACGAAATCATAAGTACTACTCTTTTTCTAAACCTTTTGGCGAATCCATGATACTTACGTACTAGTTTTATTTTCTTATTATTTATACACTCTGGTAACCCTGAAGAAAGATTAACCCACCAGTTATTTTTCTAGTTTATTCCTTTGCTCATCGACTTCAAGCTTTACACTGAAAAAGGTTTGATTCTAGTTTATTAAGCCTTCTTTCCTCATCTCGACGCCCTGTTCTTTCATCTTTCCTCTTCTCTTCTTTTATTTCATGTGTTTGTATCCACTCTGATGAAGGTCCATGTACCAGATCGAATGTGCTATAAAGGATGACGAATATTATTCTCATAATTTTCTTTGGCAGCATCGACTGACGTGGGTACCAGAAATGGCTGTTAGCAATGTTAACGTTTAGTATTTAAAAAAATAATAAGCGATGGCAGTCAGTTGGTTTGTTGATCAAAAGTTTTCTCCATTCTCTGCTTAATTTATATATGCATATATATATATATATATATATATATATATATATATATATATATATATAGATAGATAGATAGATAGATACACATACACACACATACACACACACACACACACACACACACACACACACACACACATATATATATATATATATATATATATATATATATATATATATATATATATATATATATATATATATATACATAAAGAGAGAGAGAAAATAAACAAAGAAAGAATAGTGTATATTCGTGCGTGTTTGGTTTTGCCTCTATATTCTGCATTTTCGAAGGAATATAATCTAAAATTGTATCTTAAATTTTATTTTTTTCTATCGTCTGAGCGTATGTAGAAATACTAAACGCAGTTATTTAGTTTATTATTTCGGAAATAAATTACTAAATGTTTTTTGTGAATTTACTTCCAAAATTTGTCATCAATTTCAGTTGAACTTGAATAAAATCAAGCTACCAAATTATTTTACTCGATTAATAATACTACTTTTGGCTATCACAATATTTGTCAATACTGATTGCACAGCTTCTTCATAAATATGTATGAAAAAAAAAAACTGCTCAATACAGAGAGAACTAAAGATCCAAGAGCACATTCAGACTAGCTTGCTTTGAAGAAGAGAAAATACATTAAAATACATTCAAAACAGAAAAGTGCTAAACGACAGCAGCGCATCTAATAGACATTAGCTAGAAATATCAAACATTTTCATATTGAAATATGCCTGCAGTTGTCTCCAGCGTACAGTCCGAATGTTTGAAAATTAGATTAATCTTTCCCTAGTATTATTATTTTATATTCACAGAGTGCATATTTCTTTCGAGTTAGTTTTAAATGGTTTTAATGTTCCCTGCATTAAATACGCCAACGTTAACCGTTATTTTTTTATGTAGAAGGATTTTCCCGAATCCTATTACCATGCGTTTATTCTAATTATATCAATAATTCAACAAGCACGATGAAGCTATACTTCGCTTATTGAACGAAATATGACCAGAGTTGTCTCTCTTTTCTGCGCCATACTGAAAATAATATTAGAAAGAATTTGAAATGTTTTTCCTACATTATACTCGCAGGTCATTAGTTAATGATTGCATTTTTATTAAACACTCAATAGAGAGAAACCCACATACACAAACCAATAGTTTTAAAAGCATATATACATGTCTAAGCAAAAAGAAAAGACATGCACATACGCAGATAAAAATACAAAACATACTATAAATTGGATCATGTGAAATACGTATCTTTTTTTTTTTTTTAACACAACAAAGATAATATGTATTGGAGTGCAACAAATGGAATGCTCTTTTGATCTAATTGCTAAACATTTAAATTCAGGGCATTTTTAACCAAATATACTCTTTGATTTAGAACGCTATATTATTGTGCCGATTTAGCAAATGATTATATATATATATATATATATATATATATATATATATATATTATCTTCTATTATCTTTTACTTGTTTCAGTCATTAGGCTCCGGCCATGCTGGGGCACCACCTCAAAGATATATATATAATTCGAGAATTACTATTATACGGTAATATAATCTTCAGGTATGCTAATTTCAAAATTGTTCTCATTAATCTGCCAAATTGAACATAATTACTGTTGTCTACGTAGTTTTTCTACCCAGAAAAAAAAATTGAACTTTATTTTGAAGCGTGCCAGTGATTCGAATTTCTCCGTATCTTATTCACTAAATAAGTGAATCAATGGAAGTCTTTCATTCTGGAAAATTAGTGATTTGTATGTCGTTGTATCAACAGGCGTACTTAATCATTCTATGCCGTGGCACTCACTGAAAGCCCATAAAGCTGTTGCAAGCAGCAGCCTTGCAGCCTACTAGGATTCCAAGGAGTGGGAAACCTCTCTAGCATGGTAGAGACATATTTCCTCTTCGACAGGAAGTGAACTAGTAGACGTTTGACGGTATGTCGTGTTTCACGAAACATAGTTCTTCGATACTCGATGTCATCAACAGAATCACGATTCGTGTATAAAGTACCATAGCTAGAATAGAAAAGAACATTCAGTAATTCATCTGTACGTACGTACACACATACACACATACAAGAGATATGTAGATATAAGCTTATACGTATATTCACACATTCATACATACATACACACATACATACATACATACATACATACATACATACATACATACATATGAGAACTGCTTGGAAACGTTTAGTCAATCATTTTGACTCAGTACGTAATTATTTTATAACGTCTTACTTATTTCCTTAGTCTCCGTTTTAGCGAACAGTTAAGTTACAAAGACGTAAACATAAACCGGTTGTCAAGCGGTGGCGGGATGCAAACACACACACACGCACACACACACACACTCACACACACACACAGACATACATGCCCATATATGTTACGGGCTTCTTTTGATTCTCGTCTACGAAATCCACTCACAAGGATACACAATTGCCCAATATTCCACGCAATTATGTTGTTCAGAAGCAAACACTTAACCACACAGCCACGCAAATAGCGATACAGTGAATTGACTAAAATACATAAAAATAAAGAGTACACGGATCAGTTACCTAGAGAACGCTTTTAGATTTACTATAGTTAGCTTTTTATAACGTAGCAGCAAACTTCGCTCCCTAATTTTATTTTATTTTAGTTTGTTATTTTTTTCATCTTCAATTCCTGAATCTCTTAATTCCTACTCAGCTATTTATCCTTAAAGTTGATTCTATCTGTGTCGAGCAAATCTAGATCTGCTCAGGGCTTCTCTGGCTACTATGCTTTTTGTGTACGTAAATATTTCCCTTAAGAAAGATATACGAAATAATTATCTAGACTATGTTAGTAGACTTACTAAAGGTAGAGTTTAACAATATAGATGCAAATTCCACCCACTTTTAAAACAATTTTCCTATCTTTAGTCCAGTTCCTATTCTTCGAATTGTGGAGGCGCAATGGCCCAGTGGTTAGGGCAGCAGACTCGTGGTCATAAGCTCGCGGTTTCGATTCCCAGTCCGGGCGTTGTATTATTTCACCACAACTTTATCTCACTCTTTCTATCTGTTTCTGTTGTACCTGTATTTTAAAGGGCCCGCCTTGTCACATTGCGTCACGTTGAATATCCCCGAGAACTACGTTATGGGTACATGTGTCTGTGGAGTGCTCAGCCACGAGCAGGCTGTTCCGTTTATCGAACCAACTGGAACACTCGACGTCGTAAGCGATGGAGTGCCAACAACAATTCTTCTAATTACTCGTACACTGTCTATCTTATACCGCTTGTGGTGAAACATATCTTGACCTAGTAAGCGCTTCTCTAAAAACTAAGTTTATTGTCATGCCATTCCCTTTAAAAGTTAAGGGTCCATATAGGATAAAATGATAACATACTTTATTGCCATATCGTATTACACATCAACCCCTACTATCTTCTACATGAAACACACACATCCCTCTTCTAAATTAACCAAGAATCAAACACCGAACTCTTCTGTTCGATTGAAAAACCCGTATTGGTAATATGAGTAAAGGGATCTATGAATTAGAAACACACGTCAGATAGGGATTTAAAGTGAATGCATTGTATATAATACAGTGATAAAGAAGCTTTCAAAAGATATATAATGTATGGAGGGGTGTATTTTTGTGTAGAGAAATCAGTGTGTATATGTGTACTCATTTTATTTTCCAAGCTTTGAATATATTGGTCGGAAAACTGAAGTTATCCAGTAGTCAAAGCTGCGTGTGTGTGAGAGACAGAGAGAGACAAATATAGTGTGCATCTGAGTGTGGTGTGTGTGTCTGAGTGTTGTCTATGTGTCTGAGTGTGGTGTGTGTGTATTTAAGTGTTTGTATGTGAGCGTACGCACAACACTCACACATATAGTCTCACATTCCTTTTATATTTTATATCTAAAATAAAAAGAAACAGGCATCAAAGTCATTGATGTCTTAGTATCGAACTCTTCATTTGAAATATGATCGAAAATCTAATGTAACTTAGCTGCTCTGCTGAACATTCTTTTGTATGTTTTCATAGCAAGCAAAACGCGTTTCAACTCTAAAACATTTAGAGGTTTGATATTTCTATAACGGTCGAATAAATTGCAATTGTCGCAAGATATATATCACAAAGGTTTCGAAACACAAATAGTAAATGATCCATGTTATGAAAATGTTAGTTTCTTTTTATCAGTGTTTCCCTTCCTCCTCCAACATGGATGCACAAATAGATATATTTCCTATATGCATGTGTATGTCTGTATGTATGCATGTATGTATGTATGTATGTATGTATGCATGTATGTATGTATGTATGTATGCATGCACGTATGTATGCCTGCATGTATGTATGTACGTATGTGTGTATGCGCTTATATGTGTGTGGATACGTGTGTGTGTGTGTGTGCAGAAATGCATACAAAATAATCAGTAGTGCGCGAAGAACTACTTTTCTGGAATTGTATGTTTTATACATTGTAGATTACAATTCTCAAAACATTTATTCCGACTGTTTTTTCCGATTTCTGTTTTAAAGATCTGTGATTTTAATTCTATTGAGAGCACAACTATCAAGATTCATAAAACAGTTCTACAATTTGCTGGAAGTACTGCCATGCGGACTAATACCACATATGTTTGGGGAGACCGTTGAGCAAAGCGGGTGAGAAATTTTACAAAGTATGTAAGCTGTTCCAATAAATGAAAGCATACAAAAATGATTTTGTATTAACATACATTCGTTAAAATCATATAATGTTTCGAGAAAGATTCTTCTTTCCATACAACAGAAAGAAAATAATGATTAACCCACCAAAAACTGCAATAGCCTGCAGATAACAAACGCTAATGATTGAAAAGGAAAAAATATAACATTCTAAAACTATAAAATAATCATAACTGTTGATGATTAAAACATAAAACTATGAAAACAAAGAAGAAATCGATAATAGTCACATCTAAAAGTAAACAGAAATACATAGAAGCAAACTGGGGAGAAGTGTTACTCAACAACAATCCAGATTTTCTAATGTTTTTCCACAATTGTAATCTACGATGCTTAATTCATGCGCGTCCCAAAAATATGAGTTCCTTTGTAATGAGTAAACAAACACACACACACACACACACACACACACACACACACACACACACACACTCACACACACACACATACACACACGCACACACTCAAACACACGCACGCACATATGTATGTATATGTGTATGTATGTGTGCGTGTGAGTTTATGCTTGCGTGTAAGTGTAGTAGTAGTAGTAGTAGTAGTAGTAGTAGTAGTAGTAGTAGTAGTAGTAGTACTAGTAGTAGTAGTAGTAGTAGTAGTAGTAGTAGTAGTTGGTCATATTTCGATCGCGTGCTCTCACCATGTAACTGTATACTTCTTAGTGAGTCTTCTATAGTTTACTGCTTTGCTTTGTTTTGGCATTGTTTTATATTTTCTTTACCATTAATATTATTCCTCTTAATATGTGCACGTTGTATCTTTGTAGTGCTTTTTAAAACTATATAACATAACAATTGAATGCTGTTTATTAATACATAGCCTTGTCTTTTGGTTATGTATTTGCCTACATCTGTCTTAATAATTTCCAAGTCACTTAATTATAGTAAGAGATTTTGTGTTTCGCTTTAACCAAAACCAACCTATTTCCAATATTTGTTTCCAGGTCCTTATATTTGGATATTTTTAGTTGTTTTAGATTTACACCATTATCTGTGGGTACTCATAACATCAGTTAGAAGGCAGTGACATTCTTTGTTGTCATTGATAGTAATATGTGACAAACCAGCATTGAATTGCCTGCAGCTGTACACACTCAATTATGTCATACATGTGCGTGTATTATTTCTTGGTCATAAGCGAACAACCAGGGCGGTACAGGTATTTGTTTCTAGTTTTGACATATTCTGCAGTTCGTATATTAGGGAGCAACTTACCACATACAGCTAGGGTATTCTTCTGAATCTCCACTCTTCCTCGGAGAGGGCTGGGGGTTCAAGGAAATAGAACTAACGGTGGGATCAGGTGGTAGAAGATGCAAATTACGGTGATAACTGTTGTAAAGCAACGGTAATGAGGACAAAGTAATAGAACAAAGGATATGATGTGGATACGCAGAACCGTGGTGCAATTGTGCGAATGTAATTGGTAGGTGGATGTTGGCAAATACGCATAAAGAAATTTCTCGGAACTCCATTGACTAGATTTTATCGTAAAGTCAAAAGTGTATAATTAAGGATCAAACAGAAATGGAGTAATATGAGTATAGTACAGAAGGACTTTGTGTGAATGATATTAATCGCAAGTGTGTGAACTGGACGTAAGAATCAATCGATCTTAAAAAATATACAGAAGGAGAGGTACGAAACAATTTCAGAAGTATGTAAGTAATTGACAGAAGTATTCGACCACGTTCGATGAAGGAGGTGACCTGATCTTTTGTGAGAGAGAGTTTTTCAATGATGCTCTCGTCAATATAACGAACATAGAAATCAGGAATATAGCTAACATATTGGCATATACGGGGTCTGTGTTTAGGTTTATGACATAATTAATGGCACGATAAAGACTCATTTTGATACGCATTTTTAATTTGGCGTTCTGGCAGTAGAACTCATAAGCAAAGAGAAGATTAACGTGAGAATGACTTTAACGAGTGTGCAAAAGATTTAGCTACAGCTATTAATGTTAGGAAAGCTAAGCATTTGTTAAAGCAGAAGGATGATGATGTTAAAAGATTTTGTGCACATTATCTGGCATATTTTGAAGGTTTCAGAGAGAATGCTTTAAAAAACGATAGACATATTGCTGCGGATGTCGGATGCCAAGACAAAGAACCTAACGTAGACAGAGTAGCTTCGGTTTATATTTTTTCTTAGGTCTATATTGCTTCGTCAATCTTACGAATGTGGAGGCGCAATGGCCGAGTGGTTAGGGCAGCGGTTTCGATACCCAGACCGGGCGTTGTGAGTGTTTATTGAGCGAAAACACCTAAAGCTCCACGAGGCTCCGGCAGGGGATGGTGGCGAACCCTGCTGTACTCTTTCACCACAACTCAATCTTACTTCCTGTCTCTGTTGTGCCTGTAATTCAAAGGGCCAGCCTTGTCACACTCTGTCACGCTGAATCTCCCCGAGAACTCCGTTAAGGGTACACGTGTCTGTGGAGTGCTCAGCCACTTGCAGGTTAATTTCACGAGCCGGCTGTTCCGTTGATCGGATCAACTGGAACCCTCGACGTCGCAAGCGACGGAGTGCCTGTAACAACAACAATCTTACGAATAAGATCTTTTTTCTCAACAAGGTCGCCCTCTGCCTCTTTAAATATGTTAAGTTTTGTTGCTGTTTCTTAACATTTTGTAACTTTATGATTTTGTTGTACACTGCAGATATTTATTTGTTCTCGTATCTAGACTATTTTAGGCAGAATGTCCTCCCAGTCAACGACCAGCGTAAGCATGTTGTTTTGAACAATATTATCTTTACCCCGACTCTTCCCTCTCTATAGTACTTCTCTAAATTTTCTCAATTTTCTTGGCGTACTGATTTATATTTTATTTGCAATTTCTTAATGATAAAATTATTTGTGATTGAAATAAGCTATTTGTTTTCCATAACGGTGGGTTCTTTACAATTTAGCGAGGATTTGTTATTTCATGTTTTCTCTTTGTTGTATAAGTCAGTTTTTTTTTATTTTTCATTTGAGTTTTTCTTATTGATTTTGCTGCAGATTATGTGACGTTTTCTTTTGTTTTTTTTTAACCTTTTTACGTGTTTCTTTCCCGCGCTGTTTGCTTGATTTTCATATAAACAAATCTGAAGGAGTGCTCACTTAATTCGCAACTTTTTAGCGGTTACATTATTAAATTCATCTTGGTGATAGTGATGTTGGCATCAGTTTACATTAACTCTCAGACGGCCAGGTTTGCGGAATGTTCTATTATTGTTTTTTTCCTTTTTTATAGTTAAGATGTTTTCGTTGATAGATAGGAAGAGTTATTGATTTTAATTCTTTAATTATTCCCATCTATTATTGTTGCGTTCATGATTTCAATCTTTAGTATTTTCTATTCTTGAATATTTTAATATCCCTTTTCTTCAAGATTTTGTGTGTTTTCTGGTTCCGTTTATGGTGATGATTATATTGTTGTTCCTTTAGGGTTTAATTTAGTTATTTGCTTTGGTTTGCGTGTGTTAATTCCATGTTCACTGTTTTTGCATTTTTGCATGTTGTTCCCATTTTTGCAACATATTTGTCTTTTACTAGTTTGCTTAAATTCTTTATGTATTTCTGTTTATTAATTTAATCTGCATGTTCTGGAATTAACTTGTCTGTTGGAATTCAAACTTAATTTTAGACACGAAATATTTCCTTTCTAAATTTTGCAAGGAAGATTTTCGTGAAAACTTCGAAGTTTGTGCTGTGAATAGCAGAAAAATAGGCATGGTCAATAAACACATACGCAATTTCGCTTACACTTCTACTGTTCTGCTTGTTGGCTTTGAGAAAAAACTTCTAAAACTCCATTTGAATTATCATTTTTTCATCATTTACCTTTTTTTTCTTATTTATTTGAAACGAGGAGGGTATTTGCATGTTCATATCTTATATTTTGTGCGCCTCAGATTCAATGTACACATTTACTTTTGTCGAATGCAACAGTTTTCCTTGCAATCATTAGTCACATTTTGTGAATGCTGAATCGAGCTCTGTAACATGAGATCTGACTCGTGCTACGTGAATTTATTTACATGAGATGGTTAGTCGTCGACGAGCGAAAGCATTTGTAATATATTTCTTATATGCAACAAACGTTGGCAATTCACAAATATATTTGTCCTCAGGCGTTTTGTGGTCTGAGAGTCCAGTAGAGCCAGAATAGTTTCTGAGAATGTGCACTTTCAGGTGTTTCTGAAAATTACAGTCGAAATATTATTATTGTGCCTGACGTCATACTTATGCCCAGTGAATATTTAATTGCATTTCTGTGCAACAAACATGATTCTAATTGAATTTGATGCATTTCACTGCGTACAACAAATGGAAATGTTTACACGTCCCACCTTCAGGATAAATCAGAATACTTTTGTAATGATTTGTGATGGTATTGACTTCACTCATGTTGCTGGACAACAAACCGGACTGACCTCTCTTGCAGATGGTAGTTTTATTGGTGTTAGAGTTAGTGGTTAATTGCTCTCTTATAATTGTATTGTGTATGGAGGCAACAATAGGCGGATGAGATAATATTTGTTTGAAACGGGGATATTTCGTTGAAATATGCTGGTAACTTTCATCCAAGACTTTTGAAATGCCAGAGAAATTGCGCTGCGAGTTAATCACTAAAAAGATTTGATCACAAAATTTTACTTTGGCTGCTGACATTATCCGTGAATGTTGGATTTTCCGTGCTGATTTTAGCTATGTCATTTGCGATTTACTCTAATCGTGATTAACTGTAATCGCGTTTAATATAACGGCGTACAAAAGCATTTGCGTGTTTCCAGTAATCTCCTGTACAAATCCGTTTTATCATCGAAAACTGGGATTTCGGATTTGACTTAATTGTGCGATGTGCATGATTGGGGTGACGGTGAAGGTAAATATGGGAGCTTGTCTCTTTGCAAATAACTCGCTTCAAATTCCGTTTTCCGAAAACTAAACTTTTCTGTCCAAAAACTCAACGCTAGATATTGAAAAACTCAACGTGAATTTTTCACCGTAACAGTCACAGAAATGCAAGAAGTTCACTTAGCTGTCTTGCGATCCTTCTCAGACAAACACGATATCATCATTGAACCGTAACTTGAGTATTAGTCCATGGCTGTGCAGAGATCTGAATGTTTCTATTATATGTAGCTGATATTCCCTAATAATGTCGTTATTGTTCTTAACTGCCCCTGACCTATCCATGGCGCAACACATTGTCTGATGGTAATGTTTTTGTCCAAGTTTAATTGTGTTACATGCTAACACAAACTTCAATAATTTACAGAGAAAAGTAGATGGAATACTGTTGTTTCACCGTTTTTCAAAACCACTAATGCACGCTTCCACATCTCATTATGGTCAATATTTGGATGCAGTGAAGAAACGTCAATGGTTACCAAATCACAGTACTCGACATTACTTCAGTGCTTAGAAAAACTGTTAATTTTGGGCACAAGGTCAAAAGTACACCGAATATAAGAACTGGATCGTTTTGCTACAAGGAATAGAAAGCCATCTAGCCACGCCGAAATTTTGGTTTTTAACGTTGCTGAAGAAGTCGGCCCTTGTAATTTAGAAACACATTAGTGATGCGCAAAGATGCATCCAAAGTATATCTATTCACAAGAATCTCCACCTCGTGCGATACATCATCATAGACAGCATGTGTAATGAAGCTTGGCGTGGGTGAAGCCCGGATCAATTTCAATAAATGAAATGTCTTCGATAGGGATGACGACCAATATTTGACGGCCGTTTTCGCGCCAGCCGGTTACAGTTCCCTATTCCAGTTGGATTACCGCAATGTACAGCGACATCTAATGGGTAGTTCGGGTGAATGGTTACTAATCGGAGCAATTCAGCATCATGCACATGGTTCGTCAAGGGAGTCTTCTTTCATCTTTTCAGTATGTACTGGCTCTAGCATCAACACTCCAGAAATTGGAGATGTTGAGAGGAATCCAACATGAACTAGAACGTGGGAGAACCGTGTCAGCATACGCAGACACCGTCATAGTCGTTGTGTCGAACATCAGGTACACAGACTTGATTGGCACTACTCTACAGGAATACGTGGCGGTGATAGGAGGGATCAGTTAAATTGCTCTGGTTCTGGTTTGGTCGAGATTTCTGGGACAAGGTAACGAGCAGTGTGGCCATTCTCACCCAGAAAAGAGCCGACGCAAAGCTTTCTCTGAAAGATCGGGCAGAGGTGGCGAATGTATACATTGGCTCCGTCAAATATTATCACCAGACTGTCGTCCTCTTTCTGTGAAGGGAACACATTCCATGGTTAGGCGCGCCATCTTTTGCCAACACCCAATAAATGGAGGACTAAAAATGCCACGGCTGCTAATGCGCAGGTTTGCACTGAGGCTACATCTCCAGGGTTTCCTTGATGGTAAGTAGGTGTGTTCGTTATTTATCAGCCTCCTTCTTCCGCAGCTTGTCTCTTTGGGTGAGCTACAGTTCTGGATCAAACGTAACAGAGGTAGGGTGCCTAGGGCCTATAGTATTGCCTGGTGCTTGTAGTATTGTCAGCTGCTGACAATCCCCTGTCATTCGGACAATGCTGTCGGTGGAGTTACCATTTTGGCGTCCTATAGAGGGCTAGGGGTGGGTAAGTGCGCCTGTAAATTGAAGGAAGATGTGGAAGTTGTTCTAGTAGTGAAGCCGACCATTTTTGTGGTATTTCTCAGAGCAGCACTAGGAAGTCTCCTTCTTTTGGGAAATGTTTCGTTGTTAGAATGTATATTATTGGTTTTCTGTGTACACGCTTCTATTTATGTAAACCCACATTGTATTGTCCTGTACCGTATCAAATGTGTTTTTTTATGAAACCTTAGTGGTAATTATTATTATTATTATTATTATTATTATTATTATTATTATTATTAATATTATTATTATTATTATTATTAAGGTGATGAGCTGGCAGAATGTTTAGGGCACTGAGGAAAATTCTTAGCATCATTTCGCCTGTCTTTATGTTCTGACTGCAAATTCAGCCGAGACGGGATTTGCCTGTTATCGTTTCGGGATCGATAAAATATGAACCAGTTTAGCATTGGTAGTCGATGTTATCGATGTACCTGCTCCAGAGAAATTGCTGGCCTTGTGGCAAAATTTGAAATCATTTTCTTCCTCTTTTTATTATTATTACTATTTTTATTAACACTTCAGTTTCATTGCAGCGCTGCGTTTTGGCAACGGGCAATGACATTAGATTTCCCTGTTATTCTTATCATTATTGTATCGAAAGAAATTAGGTGATATGTGTACAGCACCTAGTAATGCGACTGTCGGATTTTATGTGTTGGGGTGCATTTCATGGATTTGTAGATATGTATTTTTCTTTATAAATTTTCTTTGGTCGTATGCATGATCATAGAACGATGTGGGAAGGCGGTGAGCTGGCAAAAT
>NC_142928.1:93544827-93552327 GCF_046866305.1 Octopus bimaculoides
ACCCGTTGTTAAATACTAGAAAGATCGAATGAGCGAGAGAAAGAGCAAAGAAAGAGCTACAGGCAAGTGAGAGAACGAGAAGTATAAAGTCTGTTTGAGGCAATGTGAACCTTATTGATAGAGGACAGACTCATAGATGTTCTGATGAACTAGATCAACGATAGACAATGGTCATTAATGGAGCAGTTAAAAGGAATCATTGTCGTTGTTATTAGTGTCCTTGAATTTGCCTCCGCCTGATCTATTCTATCGAAAATTCTATAGACAATCATTGTTTGCTGTGATGTACTTGTTGCAGCAGCTGTTATTAATGTCAAAGTAATTAGTAATTTTATTTTCATTTTTTTTTTTCTTTTTTACCACTAACAAATTGATAACGTTTGACGAAGACATAAGGAAGTGAGTGGTCACTAAGCAGTTTCCACTTTCTGTTATTAAGCACTTTATGTAGGTTTTAATGTCCTAAAGAAAAGCATAAGCGTGTGTAAGTACGCGCACAAACAAACATATATACATTATATATATATATATATACATATAATATATGAGTATGTGCGCATATATTTACATGTATGTACATACCTTCATCTACATGTACATATAGATACATATCTGGGTACATGACGTTGCCAAAAAATGGACAAAATGATAAACAAGGTACAAAAGACACGCAGGCCACATAGAGAACACATGTACATATGTATGTGCCTGTATTTCAAAGGGTCGGCCTTGTCACACTGTGTCACGCTGAATATCCCCGAGAACTACGTTAAGGGTAACGTGTCTGTGGAGTGCTCAGCCACTTGCCCGTTAATTTCACGAGCAGGCTGTTCCCTTGATTAGATCAACTGGAACCCTCGACGTCGTATGCGACAGAGTGCCAACAACAACAACATATATACATATACATACATAAATATACATATACATAAATTTCTCCATTTTGACGGGGATTTTCTCCAATGTTTTTCAACAAAGTTTTCAGGGTGATGG
This sequence comes from Octopus bimaculoides, assembly GCF_046866305.1. Classification (NCBI taxonomy): domain Eukaryota; kingdom Metazoa; phylum Mollusca; class Cephalopoda; order Octopoda; family Octopodidae; genus Octopus; species Octopus bimaculoides. The sequence goes on from NC_142928.1 coordinate 93,545,821, forward strand.
GAGGCAACTTTTCACAAAAAATGAAAAAAAAAAAAAAGAAAGGAATTTAAAAATTTACTTTTTTTTCACTTCTGCAACCTCCTCAACACATGAGTCTGAAATGATTTTGACCCTTTTTTTTTTTTTTTTTCACTACGCACTTAAAAGCCGTGAGGGAAACATTTCCGTTTAATAAAAAAATGTTAATAATTTCAGAGGAAAATGTGTGATTTAAGTGAGATCTTGTTGTTGTTTCTAGCACATCGCACAACCTCCCTCCTCATTTCTTTCTCACTCACACATCTATAGGTATTTTACTATATTTTTCTCCTCATAAACAAATTTTATAGAATGATAATGTCAAAGTAGAACACGTATTCCCAACCAAGCGAGGTCGTGTTATGTGTGTGTGAGTAAGAAAGAAATGACTCGTACAATATTAAATATGCTAAGAGAATCTGAAAACAATAGAAACTTTTAAACGTTTACCGGTTTATATGAAATTTTGGAGATAACGGACTTGAGATAACTGAAGCTAAATATAACGGAAGTTGATTGGTCCGATAATGATTTTCGAGGTCAAAGTGAAAGTTGAATCGTTAACGTAAACGTTAACTTCGTTAATTAAAGATTAACGGTTTAGCGGACTTACGCCCAGCTATGTATGTATATATACATGTATATATTGAAATATGCAACTGAATTCCCTCAAACCCGAACGAATGTTTATTGTTTATTGTAACAGTTTTTTGAATGATCTCTGAAATGTTATTTCCATAGATACCGTTGTTAGGGCGGATGTCGTTTGCTCTGTTTAATTATGTGATTGCCCTACTCCTTTATGCAAACTTACTGTTCTTGAATATCTGTCACAATTATTCTTGCAGGGATGAAATCAATGTTTTACTGACGATCATTTTTTAATTCGGGATAATCAGGCATCAAAAGTTTTGAAATTTTCCAAGCAGAAAAATTACAGGTGGTAAGTAACAATTGGACAAATCTTCTAATCTCCACTAAAAACATGATTTGGATTTGTTGAGAATATATAAATTTCAATTAAGTCAACATCTACAACACCATATTCGTTAAATTATGGCATAATACTATCAATGAAAATACATTTTAATGCAGAAGTGGAATGAGGAATCTATCTGTAGCCATAAAATTTTACACCCCCATTCGTCATATATAACAGACATATATAGGCATTTGTGTTGACTGTTATCGGACATCAGTGGAGGTGCAATGGCCCAATAGTTAGGGCAGCGGACTCGCGGTCATAGGATCGCGGTTTCGATTCCGAGACCGGGCGTTGTGAGTGTTTATTGAGCGAAAACACCTAAAGCTCCACGAGGCTCCGGTAGGGGATGGTGGCGAACCCTGCTGTACTCTTTCACTACAACTTTCTTTCACTCTTTCTTCCTGTTTCTGTTGTGCCTGTAATTCAAAGGGTCAGCCTTGTCACACTGTGTCACGCTGAATAGCCCTGAGAACTACGTTAAGGGTACACGTATCTGTGGAGTGCTCAACCACTTGCACGTTAATTTCACGAGCCGGCTGTTCCGTTGATTGGATCAACTGGAACCCTCGACGTCGTAAGCGACGGAGTGCCAACAACTATTGGACAACAATATTCCAAGGGGCAGCTTCATATAATTCAATTGTCTTAGATCGAAGCAGCTTCAGTAAAACTAGATAAAAGCAAACAATGGAAGTTATACAGATAAGACCTGATTACAATGCAGTGGATTAAACTTGCGATTAGGAAAATAATATCGTGTCATTCCCTGCAAAGACTTTATATATGAGCTTCTCTATTGCTACACGCTGTTAATTATCATGATCTTTTTTCAGTACCTCATGCAACTGTAGTCTTGTGACGTGTTTCCTTTCTTATACACAAGTGAGATCTCTGGCATATCAATTTTCAGTACAAAGCAAAGTCCTTCTGTTCCGGGACTGATTTAATGTCCTGAGAATTAAATATTGTGAGATAAATGTCACAGTATCTCATTCGCGTGACTCTAAACTATAAAGCTTAGCATCTGTTCAAAAGAAATTAGCCAATATTTTTATTCATGTAGTTAAATCATGCACTCAGGTCTGTGTATTCATTTGATCTGGTATGAAAATCGATATTTTATTTCCAGTGATGTGTGTGTGGGGGGGGGGGGTGTACATAGCGGGGGTGGCGAGATGTCGCTTTTGATGTTGCTTTCCGGTTGCCAATTGTCTAAGCAAAAAATTTCTTTAATAAGATCGCTGTCGTTATTGTTGTTTTCGTTGTTTAGTCCTTGAATCACTTCTGATCGAGCTTACAGTGAAGTCAAAGACACTTCACTGCGATCACATTGTGTCGTTATAAGTAGGATGGTCAGCAATATCTAATGTGTTATTTCCTTAAAACATTTTGTTTATAATTTCATGGTTATATGTAGCACATTCCACCACATAGTGACACTCACTGTTGTTCTCTGCGAATGTCATGTTGAAGATTACTTACTATTGTATTTCTATGTGTTATTTTTGCCTTCTTTTGTATTCTTTATTGTCCGCATTGCTGCTACCTCTATCATTCTTGCTTTTCATTTCATTGTCGATGAAAAGTTATATCTTTATCATTGGTGTTGACTGTTTAGTGTGTTCGATAATGGAACTCTTTATATTGTCGTTAATGCAAGTCTGGTTCTGTTAGCATTAAAACATTACTTCAGTCGATAACACTCTATATTAGTATTAATAGCAACAGCAGCCACAAATGCTATTAATGCTAATGCTAACGCTAACACTACTAAAACACAACATTAATAAATTCTAACATAGGCACCAATCAACATATTTGGTTGAGGTCGATGACCAGTTACACCGACCCCACTATTTGAGCGGTGCTTTATAACCAACGTAACGATAATAACCAAAGTAAGCTACGATGAAATTTTAACTCGGAACGTAAACAGCTGGAACAAATACCGTTGCTTAATCGTTTCTGCTTTCCTTCCGCTCGCCATATGAGAGGGTGCTGAAAAGTTCCTGGCTTTAAGGGCATCGCAAAAGGCCTGGTTGTAAGCCCAATATTCAGTGTTCTTTTACAAGGCTGAGAAAACTTGAAGGTGTGTGAATCTGAGAGGGGCATATGTTGAATAAAATCATAATTAACTGATCCTCCTTTATTTTCTATTATCCAAAGAGGGGAACCTTTCAATATGCCCTCGAAATATTAATACGCCGTCAATTTTTGAAGGGAGAAGTCTAGTCGATGTATTCGCCCCAAAATTTGACCAGTGCCTTATTTTACAGTTTTGAGACATGGCCAGTATTCTTAGAGGGTTTAGTTAGTGATTATATCGGACCTAGTCCTTGTCTAGTAATTTATTTTATCGATCCCGAAGAGTTGAAAATAAAAACTGACATGTACATGATTAATTATAATTCTTTCTACTGTCATAAAGCTTGAAATTTGGTGGGATGAAGCTAGTAAATTACACCGAACCCAGCGCTCGATTATTAATTATTTCATTGACTCCAGAAAGTACAATAGACGAAGCCACCAAAGCATTTTGTCTGAGGTGCTCAAGCTTCTTACAGTTCGTCACCTTAAGAATAATCCTTTCTACTATAAGCATAAGGTTTGAGGCTAGTCGATTACACCGACTCCAGTGCTCAAGTGGTATTTATTTCATCGATCTCGAAAGTGTGAATGGCAAAGTTGACCGAGGCAGAATTTGAACTCAGGAAGTAAAGATGGACGAAATGTAATCAAGCACTTTGTCGAGGTTGCTAGCGATTCTGATATTTCGCTGCCTCTCCAATTGTGATAGTAACAATAACAATGTCTATCATAGGTACGTTTACGGAAAGGTGTGTAATCCCTTAAATAGGCCATAGTATTTGTCTTGTCATAATTATCTTGATTCTGAAGGCGGCGAAACAGTGAAAATTACAGCTCAATTTGGTGCACTTTGAACTCTGAGCGTAAAATTCAGACACAAGAAAGCAAAGCATTTTTTTTTTTGACATTCTATCAATCCATTATCTTATGCAAAGCAATAAAACCGAAACTTTGCCGGTATTTAATAGTTCTTCTAAATTTTGGCACAACGCCAGCAATTCCGTGGGGTGAGAGTAAGTCGATTACTTCACACCCACCCCAAGAGTACGTACCTTATAGATCTAGAAAGGATAAAAGGCAAACTCAATTTCCACAGCATTTGAACGTAAAGCGTAAACAAACGCGGAAAATCCCCCCAGCTAAAATTTCTGCCAACACTTCACCTTTCCAATTGTTAATGATATAAGTAAAATAGGCATTTCATACTTTGGCACAAGGCCAGCAAGTTCGGCGAGGTGGGTAGAATGAGTCGATTACATCGACCCCAGTACTGAACTGGTACTTATTTTATTGACCCCGAAATGATGAAAGTCAAAGTCGATATCGGCGGAATTTGAACTCAGAACATAAAGACGAACGAAATGTCGCTAGGTATTTTGACCTGCGTGGTAACAATTCTGCCTGCTCGCCACCTTATACAATTGAAACAATGATTTGTAGCATGAAGTTAGAGTTAATCGATAATATCATCAGTCATAACTCAATGAAACTAGTTTAAGAGCCCGAGGATAGATAAATTAGTTATTTTAGCATCGACGGAATTTGAATTCGGAATATAATATGACGTAAGTAAACAAGGTAATACAGGTTTTAGTCACGCCAGGGATTATACTCAGCCGCAGTATCACACCTCCTTCTACTCGGGCTGTGGCTTTTTGCCGGCTGACAATAATCTTCATCGAATTTATATTAACTAATGTCTTAATCAACATAAACACAGGTTTCTGGCTTACTGTCTTTCTTTCATACACCTCTTCACTTTCTAGCTCTCGTTCTCAGATTCTATCTCGTACTGAGTTTCCATCCAAGCTTTATTCAATACTGGAGATGATTCTGCACACACACATACACAATATCCAAATCACTATGGCTCACGCTGTGTGTGCCTGTGTAACGAAATAGCGTCGTATTGATTAGCAGATTGCGAGAGCAATTTCATACATAGAGTACATATGCATGTCATGAACAAGCAGATACAAACACACATATACACACATGTACACTCACGTATACGCATATATATGTATGTATATATATATATATATATATATATATATATATATATATATATATATATATATATATATATATATATATATATATATATATATATATATATATATATATATATACATACATATATATATATAAATATAGATAGATAGATAGATAGATAGTTAGATAGATAGATAGATAGAAAGATATATATATATATATATATATATATATATATATATATATATATATATATATATATATATATATATACACATGTATATATACGCACATATATTTATACATATGTGCATAATACATATATATACATTTATGCATGATATATATATATAGGCATACAAGATCAAGCAAACGTAGGCATAATGTTATGAAAAATAAACACGTATATTACTCATTAATTTTTATCGAAGAAGTTAAAAGTTCCGATAAAAGTATTATTATAATTATGATAAATATATAAATATAATTAATGACACTGAAGATATCAAAAATGACGCTAAATCAATGTGCAAATAGTTTAATGAATTATGTATCATAACATCCATGTGATACTTAATGTATACCTACTTATGCACGCACGTATATAGATATATATATATATATATATACATAGATATGTATATATATATATATATATATATATATATATATGTGCGCGTGTATGTGTGTGCATATATATATATATATATATATATATATATATATATATATATATACATATATATCCATATATAAATATATATACATATATATCCCTATATATATATATATATAAAGTGTAGTATATTGCCACTTAAGTGTGGCTGACCCCTAGGGGTGGATGTTACTGTTGCTTTTAGCCCCAGGAGGACATCTCCTCCAGCTGGCTTATCGACACACGACTGTGTCCTGTTTGCCAAGGGAAACAGGACACAGTCGTGTGTCGATAAGCCAGCTGGAGGAGATGTCCTCCTGGGGCTAAAAGCAACAGTAACATCCACCCCTAGGGGTCAGCCACACTTAAGTGGCAATATACTACACTTTATCGTGCAGTTACTGTTAATACTTCATTTAGAGAATTAACATTGCTTATATATATATATATATATATATATATATATATATATATATATATATAGATAGATAGATAGATAGATAGATAGATAGATAGATAGATAGATAGATAGATAGATAGATAGATAGATATGCAGGGCAGGGAATCGTCAATTAGTAATACAATTAATAATTAACAATTTTGCCGGGTAGCTCAGTATGAAAAAACCTTTTCGGTAAAAATCATTTATAATCATAAATATATAGGGATTTACAGTAACCTGCTTCTCCAACATACAGTATGTTGGAGAAGCAGGTTACTGTCAATCCCTATATATTTATGATTATATATATATATATATATATAT
>NC_142928.1:93572327-93577327 GCF_046866305.1 Octopus bimaculoides
ACTTTCACCGGATGACTGGTGTTGGTACCCTGAGAGTTGTGTTGAGGTTACAAGTTTGCTTTGTTGTTATATATCTGAGATACATTGCCAGATGTTGTTCAACCATTCGACAAATTTCTCTCTAAAGACACTCTATCTATTATATTGTATTTGCTTATGTGCTCGACAGTCTTACCATCTCCATACATCAGTTGATAGAGACACAATACAAATATTTTTAGTACAGTCAATATGCGAATAAATAAACTCTGGAATACCACTGGTATTAACTTGATTGATGACAATCATTGCAATATCAATCGTATATAATTGTTCTCGATCAGACCTTATCCGATGCTCTGCAGTAACAAAAAAAAAAGGAATGAATAAGACCAACAAACACCAGCATATATTTTGCGATTTGGTGCTATTTATCAATCACTGAGTTGCGACATATTATGTCATTGAAAGATGGATGAACGATGCGGATTAACTGCACTGTCAAGCAATATATTTCGACTGGCTTCATGTATATAGAATAGCGTAAGCATGTAATATAGGGATGAGCAACAGCTAAAGCACTATGTTAGTGGAAGGAAAATTTCAACTAATTTAATTCTCATTTCTCAGCGTTCAAATTTCTTCCCTTAGTAACTAAGTAAACCATCATTGTCAAAGTTTTTCCAGATACCTATAAATCTAGACTTAACTGCGTATGTTACAAACTGAAGATATATGTGGGTGAGGGTGTGGTCAGCACTTTTTAGAAAACATTCTCTGCACACATATCACAAGTCGAAAACTGCCAGCAGTTAGCTAGCTCGGCATAAACGTGGTAGCTAATTAATCACTCATACCAGCGAAAGTTGAGACCACGAAAACCACACACAACGAGTGGGCGCTCGTAGAAACACAATTATTTTATGCACATGTATGCATGTGTGTGTGCGCGTATATATATATATATGCATATATATATGAGGTTCGCTTACTGAGTTTCTGTATTGTGAGTTTGTGTCGGAACATATGTGTGTATATATATATATATATGTGTGTGTGTGTGTGTGTGAGTGTGTGTATGTGTGTGTGTTTGTGTGTGTGTGTGTATTATATATTGTATATATACACACACACATATATGCGTGTGTATATATACATGTGTGTGAGTGTGACCATGTCTGTATATGTATACATATATATATATATATATATATATATATATATATATATATATATATAAGAATATTTATGTTTAAATATGCTTGTTAGTATGTGTGTGTATACTTATATATACATGTGTATGCGTATGTATATGATGCAAATGTCTGCATTATATGTGCATTCGGAGTGCTCGTCGACTTTGTAGTTGGAAGTGGTTTACATAGTCACTAATACTTTCACAAGCGGATTAAATGTCACACTTTATTGTGCCATAGTTTAAATTTTTGCTTCACATGTCTGCATAAGATTTTTCACTTCGCCTCTACATACAACAAAGTATGTTATATAGGATATGTTACTGCTTTATTTATTTTCCTGCAACTCTTTCTGCAGTAGTAATGGACTAATACCAACTGCTGCTGTTAATGCCACTATTCTTCATATATATATATATATATATATACCTAAATATATACCTAACCACACGCACACATAAATGCATATATGTATGTATACACTCCGACATACACGTACATATATATGTGTGTGTGTATGAATGTATGGACACATGCTTGCATATATATTTGTATGCATTCATCGATGTTTGTATAAGCATACACAAACATGCATTATAGTCACGTTTGCCAAGGCGAAAAAGGAAGTATATTTTTGCTCCCATATTTAACACATATACGCATATATGTGTGCATCGCATAAATAGATATAGTTAACTGTGTATACATGTATATTATGAATATATATATATCAATACACTTAAAATTTTATAAGAGGGCAGAAACATATTTACGAAAAGTACTTGATAAACATTCTATAATAGAAAGCATTTTAGCGTTCGTGTTTGGAAAATTTCCATTACAGAAAAAACCCAAATCATTCTGGGAAAACACTCATAATTCTGGTTGTTTCATAATAGGAAATAGCGTTAACGTAGGAGATTTAAAAATATATGTGAAAATATTTTACGCTTCCCCTTTTATGCAGCATATTTGGTATTTCGAGTTCGTGAGTTCACAACGAATATTACCGGTATCCGATCCTTTTTTAACAAAACAGCTACTTTTTATACCTACTTTGCCTGATAGTCAGCAGTAATGTTAGAACTGTTATTTAGTGTTTTCGCTATGTATAACTAAAAAATGTATTTTTATCATGATGATCATTCCATTCATTCTAATCTCAGTCCACGGCATTATCATCAATCTCGTATTCTTAATTACTATAGTCATTATCATCAACAATGGTAATTTATTAACAATGCATTTATCGCTCATTGAGAAAAAGTACTATTGCACTTGGCTCTTTACTGGACCAACGAAAGTGAAGAGCGTGAAGGACGGAAATTATCTTCAAAATCGTTTACCTAGTCCGAAGGTTTGCAATGCTGTAGACTCCACTAAGATCACTCAAAGTATCCGGTAATATATTCAGCTGTGCTATGACTAAATACTGCCACCCACGTATGCCTCGGATGGATTTGAACTTAGTTCACAAAGAGCAGGTAAAATAAAAAAAATAGGTAATAGGTACCCCGACAGATACTCTAACAACTATAGCAAGTGACAGCCTTAGACGAATAAACTTTTATTGACCTTGGAAGCATGAAAGGCAGAATTTCTCTCTGTGAAATTCGAAATCAGAATGCAAGGGTCTAGAATATACAACATATGGTACTTCGCCTGCCGATTTAATAACTAGGCCAGTCAGTCGCTGTATTTCTACATTTTTCTTTCTTTTACTGCTATGGTCATATGTGATCTTCATCGTCATTGCTTCTATTTTTCTTTACCAGCTGCCATAATCATCATCATCATCATCATCATTACCAACTACAAAAAATCCAGTTGCATAAAATTCATAATCAACATCCTTGAGCGAACATCTTTTGACGTCAGTAGTGATATCAGCATTATAACCAAGAGGAGCCTTATCTTCTTCGTTAAAAGTATCTTAGAAGTTATCAGCAATCTCCGTTTAACTAACTTTACTAACATACTACAAAGAATGCGCAGTTAACATTTGCTCCACATGATAGGGAAGACTGATATCACAATTGCAAGTGCCGCCAATAACGCTAGCAGTTAATTACTAGACAACACAATATAATACTTGTAATACAACAATAAATGAAAGGGAGGATCCTTTGTTGGCTTCGTCAATGAAAATTTAGATGTTTGATCATCTGAACCACCCATTGTTTAAATTAACATGAAAGTGACTGATTAATCTACAATCATGCCTGCCCTTAACGGCAGACTCTGTAGAACACAATACTTTAATAAAGTTGGAACATTGAATTCATTGAATTACAGGTACATTACAGCTGATTGACTTTTACATGAGTTTTGTCAACTGAATTTCCATTGGCCTTTCAGAAAGTTATGGTAAAAGACACTTGACCAAAATATCACTCGGCAAAATCAAACACGGTAGCAACTCGGTGATACTTGCGTCCAAAAGTAATTAAAAGGAATGTCAAGATCGTTTGGAGAATCATTATTGTAATTTTAGTGTATTTGGAAAGAGATTTAATTGATAAATCCCATAAACACACTCGTTTCCAGATAGTCTATGCATCGATCTGTATTTTTATCAATGGGTGCATTTTAGTGTGACGAAAAATAATTACGAAGAGCATACAGAAATATGCAACACATTTGCAAAAAAATAAAGAAGTGATATATAGGCAAGTAAGTCCTGTTTGTGTGATTATAGGTTTTATCAATTATTACTCTTTCCAAATATAACAATATTTGATTCAACATACGGTTTCATGTCAATTTTTTTACAAAACGAAAAAGTAACGTACAAAATACAGTCAGGTATTTAATTAATGTCGTTTGCGTTCGAAACCCTTGGTGGGGTTACCTTTATTTTCTTTTGTTTCTAAGTGATGAGATGTCAAAAATATATATATGAAATTTACCGTATAGTAACTGGTGGGTCGGAATCGATTTAATCTTTCGAAATTACTTGACATGGTCCCCTACTCAAGAAATCATCATTTTATTACAAAGAAATCATTCTTCTATTACCATAGGGATATGGAAAATCAGATGTTTTAGAATGCCAATAGTAGCATCTACTGACGTCCTTTTACAAGATGGGTTTAAACTTAATCAAAATCTTATTCTACTTTCATTAGGAGTTTTGATGAAATTACGAAACATATTTCAGTGAATTATTTGTTACGACTCTACATTTTTTGTTCAAATCCTGCTGTTGATAACTTTGCCCTTTACCCTTCCCCTCATGCAACATTCTCTACAAAACAAAGTACTAGTTAAACATGAAAGACAGAGTTGACCTTATAAAGTAAGCGCCGCACCTAAATTACCACAAAGGCATTTTGTCTGACAAATTAAAAATTCTTCGTATCGACCACCCTCTACTATAGGCACAATTTCGTGGCGAGCTAGTCGATCACTTCATTCTCAGTATCTGAGTGATACTTATTTTATCGGCCGCGAAAGGATGAAAGTAGAAGACATTCTCAGCAGCATCTGAACTCAAAACGTAAAGAGCCGGAAGAAATTCCGAACATTCAATTCGTATTACACAAAATATTCCGAATGTAGTACAATATACAAAAGTAGAATACTGCAAACATCCAAGACAGAGAGAGTTACATACTGTAATGTTGTGACACCACGCAATAACAATTAGGATTACTGAATAGACATTAGCATTTCCCACACGATCAATAACTAACTCAACACAAATTGAGAATTCCCATCCAATATGTAACACAGCCCACACACTACACATTATGCACAATTGCTGCAGGACACAAAACTACATGACATAATTCATGAAACACCTAAAACCTCCATCACTCATTT